>NC_044033.1:221947402-222098842 GCF_901765095.1 Microcaecilia unicolor | reverse complement strand
TTTTTATTTCTCAAGTGTACTGAGAATGTGTATATGTGTGTGTGAGAGAGAGAGTCAGAGAAAGTGTATGTGTGTGTGAGAGTGAGTGTGTGGAAGAGAGAGATAGTGAAAGTGTGTGTGTGTCTGTGTGAAAGAGAGACTGTGAGAGTGATTTAAGTGAGAGAGTGAGTGTGTGTGTGTGTGTGTGTGTGTGTGTGTGTTTGTGAAAGAGAGTGTGCAAGGCTAGGGTCAAAATGGGAAGACAGCAGCAAAATGTTGCATAGCAGAACACAACTATTGAGCCGTTTCTCACTTATAGCCAGTTAAGAGAGAGAGAGTGAGAGAGGTGTGTACGTGGTGGTTTTTTTCCTCCCCTCTCTCTCCTCCCTGGCCCTTGTGTGTGTGTGTGTGTGGTGTGTGTGTGTGTGTGTGTGTGTGTGTGTGTTCTAGAGAGAGTGAGAGAGAGGTTAGTTTGGATGTTAGAGATGCAGTGAGAGGCAGCTGTGGGAGGCGGGAGTATTTGAGGGAGTCTGCCACTCTCCTTGTACTTGTTCAGTGTGCCACATGTGATGTTACTGAGGTGCAGCCCGTCGTCAACTCCTTGTGAGAAACGTCTCTGACCTGCCTTCTGTGATGTGTGCTGCTGTTGATCGTATCTGTGGTCTCGGGACAGCCTGTCTGCTGACACCATCACCGAGGCTCTCTGCGTCAGACTTCGGAAGATATGGGCACGCTCGACAGAAACAGCACTCTCTAAAGTCTGTAATGACATATGACTTGTAATGACTTGTTCCTTGCCAAATCCAAAGGTCACTATTCCATCCTCATCCTCCTCGACCTATCTGCCGCCTTTGACACCGTCAATCATAATTTACTTCTTGACACACTGTCCTCATTCGGGTTCCAGGGCTCCGTCCTCTCTTGGTTCTCTTTGTATCTTTCCCAACGCACCTTCAGAGTATATTCTAATGGCTCTTCTTCCACCCCCATCCCGCTCTCTGTTGGGGTTCCTCAAGGTTCTGTCCTTGGACCGCTTCTTTTCTCGATCTACACCTCTTCCCTGGGCTCGCTGATCTCATCACATGGTTTCCAGTACCATCTCTATGCTGATGACACCCAGCTTTATCTCTCCACTCCCGACATCACGGTCAAAACCCAGGCCAAAGTTTCGGCCTGCCTTTCAGACATCGCTGCCTGGATGTCCAACTGGCATCTGAAACTGAACATGGCAAAGACTGAGCTCCTTGTCTTTCCACCCAAACCCTTTTCTCCTCTTCCCCCACTTTCCGTCTCTGTTGACAATGCCCTCATCCTCCCCGTCACTTCAGCCCGCAATCTCGGAGTCATCTTCGACTCCTTCTCCTCTCTGCCCATATCCAGCAGACAGCTAAGACCTGTCGCTTCTTCCTCTATAATATTAGCAAAATTCGCCCATTCCTCTCTGAACAGACCACCCGAACCCTCGTCCACTCGCTCGTCACCTCTCGTCTTGACTATTGCAACCTTCTTCTCACTGGCCTCCCGCTTAACCATCTATCCCCCCTTCAATCTGTCCAAAATTCTGCCGCACGTCTCATCTACCAAGTGAACCGATACTCTCATATCACCCCTCTCCTCAAGTCACTTCACTGGCTCCTGATCCGCTACCGTATACAGTTCAAGCTTCTCCTTTTAACCTTCAAATGCACTCAATCTGCAGCCCCCATTACCTCTCTACCCTCCTCTCCCCATATGTTCCCACCCGTAACCTCCGCTCTCAGGACAAGTCACTCCTGTCTGTACCCTTCTCCACCACCGCTAACTCCAGACTCCGCCCCTTCTGCCTCGCATCACCCTATGCCTGGAACAGACTTCCCGAGCCCATACATCATGCGCCCTCCCTGCTCATCTTCAAGTCCTTACTCAAAGCCCATCTCTTCTCCCTTGCTTTTGGCGCATAACCACCTTCCCCACTACACTGACTACATAGTTTGTAACCTTTAGATTGTAAGCTCTTTTGAGCAGGGACGGTCCTTCCCCATGTTAAAGTTGTACAGCGCTGCGTAACCCTGGCAGCGCTATAGAAATGCTAAGTAGTAGTAGTAGTAGTGTTTAAAAGCAGCAGCAACAACAATGAAAAAGACCTGCCTCTCTCCTAGGCCCATCGTAGCTACTCTTTAGTATTTTTTTTTAATTGGTGGCTCGTGCAAGAAGGCAGATTAATGATCGTGTGAGGACGACATTTTCATGCAGTTGCTAACAGTAAAAATAAAGACGTATGGTGCCCTCGAGATGAATTAAATGTATTTGAGATGTTGTCAGTGTTCAGGCTGCATTTTTACTTTTTCGTAGAAATCCTGAGTTTCATGAAAAGGAGATCAGGCTGACAGGCGGTCTCAGCGTCTTGTTCTTGAGGACATACCTTTGACACCTTTGCTGAATCAGGAAGGGCTAGTTTTTTGAGTGTTAGGGAACTTGTTTTAGTCATCTCACATTGGTCGTCTCTGCAGCCGCTCCTCCTCTCCCCTCTGATGTAATGCGCTTATCGGGGGTTTTCTCCAGGGGCAGTGACGTAAGGAGAGAGGCGGAGCGGCTGCAGAGACATCTGGCAATCTGAGATGCTTCTCTACGGAGGTGCGTTGTATGAGTTGGTTATTTTCTTGATGTGTTTATGTACTGGCTGCCGTTGCGGGTGGGGAGGCGGTGGATTGGGGGGAGGGGCTTCATGATGCGGCGGCGGGAGGGGTCGGATGATGGCATGGAGGAGGGAAGGGGGTAGGGGGCGGGGCTTCGTGATGTAGCGTCGATATTTTTACCTGGGGCAATGGAGGGTGTGTAGCGATTCATAGTCAGGGGGAGGAGTAGGGAAACACGCTGCGCGTGTTTCCCTACTCCTCCCCCTGCCTGGTTCGTTCTTTGTTGGAGGGGGTTGCAATCCCTTCACTCTCTGTGTTCCGCCCTGGACGTCATGACGTTAGACGCGAGGGCGGGGCATAGAGATGGTGATTTGAAGGCTTCACCACCATGAACTTACGAACTGTTTAGGGATGACTTTCAGCAGGTTGTCTTCAGAACGTTGAGGTAGCGTTTTATGTCCAGATGGGGCGTGGCTAGGGGGCGTGGATGAGGGCGGGTCTATGAGTTAGGGTGAGTGGTCCTGAAAGCCTAGCCTAAGAAGACTACAGGAGTTCAGTGCTTCACTGCCTTGCAGTGAGCTTCAGAATGTTCGAGGTGGGATTTATTTATATAGATATCAACATGCTTACATTTTCTAAGCAGACAAACAGGGAAGATGCAGGAACACTTTATGATGATGTCATTGATGGAGCAAGACTGTTATGATTCTACCGGTTTGGCAGGGGAAGGGGGTAGACTTCACTCCTGATTGGCTGTGTCACATCTGTGGTCGTGACCCCTCACAGCCTCTACCTGATTTTTGGGGGTCAGCTTCTGAGCTGGCTTCTGCCTCTCCTTTCCGGAGTAGTCTGTCTTTGGGAAGATCTGTTTTGGTTTCCTATCTCTGGCTGCCGTCATCTGGGTTGGATCAATGGCGGCAGCCATCTTGGATGGCTCAAGAGTCGTAGCCATCTTGGATAGCTCAAGGGGTACAGCCATCTTGGATAGATCATATCATAGGAAGCCATCTTGGAGTAACGAGGACAGGAAGGAAGCCCTTATTTGGTCCTTAGAGATCTCCTGGGAACAGCCTCCATAGATACTCAGAGTTGCTGCAGCTGCACCTCAGGTGTGGATGGGCTTTATTAATCACCTAGAGACTGCAGTCGGTTGCCTTTGCATTGCGTCTAAGGCAGTGGTGTGCTGGAGCTGGCTCGCACCGGCTCGCAAGATCTGGTTGTTACATTTTGTACCGACTTGCGAGCCAGTTGTTTCCCACTGCGAGCCAGCTCTCCTCCCTCCCGCCTGCCCGATCTGGTCCCTCACCTGACTTCTAATTCTTCGGCGGGGCAGGCAGTCTTGCCTGCCCGCTACCAGTGCTGACTCTCCGCTGCCGGTTTGCACTTTAAAAATGGCTGCCGAGACTTCCAGAGGCGGCCTCGCGAGACTTCTACTGAAGTCTCGGCGGCCATTTTGAAGCGCGAACCGGCAGGGGAGAGTCAGCGCTGGTAGTGGGCAGGCAAGACTGCCTGCCCCGCCGAAGAATTAGAAGAGTCAGGTCGGTGAGAGATGGATCCGGAGGGAGGGAGGAGAAGTCGCCGATGAACAACGCGGGAGGGGTGGCAGGGGAGAGAAGGGAGTCCCTGGGCATTGGTGGATGGAGGGCAGGGGAGAGGAGGGTCACTGCTGGGCATGGGTGGATGGAGGGCAAGGGAGAGGGGGTCACTGCTGGGCATGGGTGGATGGAGGACAGGGGAAAGAAGGGTCACTGCTGGGCATGGGTGGATGGAGGACAGGGGAGAGGGGTCACTGCTGGACATGGGTGCATGCAGGGCAGGGGACAGGAGGATCGCTGGGTATAGGTGCATGCAGGGCAGGGGACAGGAGGGTCACTAGACATGGGTGGATGGAGTGCAGGGGAGAGGAGGGGAGAGAGAAATGCTGGACATGGATGGAGGGGAGAGAAGAGTGAGGAAGGAGATGAGATGAGGGAAAAGGAAGAGAGGGAAAAACTGCACATGGATGAAGAAAATAGGCAGAAGCTGAGGACCCGAAATGAAGAAGAAAGGAGAAATGGAAAGAAATTGTTGCAGGAATTACCACTATTGTTAGCAGAATCTGTGGTACTTCAGGAGTCAAACATCACACACCAGAGTAAGAGAGAAATCTTCTTTATTTGCCAGCAAACAAAGTAGGACATCAGCTCTAGGTCTCTTCTTCTCTTTCTCAGCTCTCTGGATCCTGCGTCTCCTGTCTGTCCTCTAACGTCTCAGCTCCTTCTCTTCTTCTCACATAAGCTGCTTCTGCTCTCAGTTATATAGGGTCCTAAGCCCTTCTGGCCCCCCTTTCTCACCAGATGGTAAAGAATAGATTGATTACCCTGTCTTGAACTAATTATCTCTATACATTTACTCCAAAATATCAGTTACATAGGTTTGAGATATTTCCTAAACTGACCTATGACCTGGGGCCTCTCAAACTAGACAATGTGGCACCTATCTCATGCATTTTATTATGATTAAATTCTCATATTCCCAGTCAACTTCATACTAACTGGGTTCTGGCATTCATTAAGGGGTCAAGGGCCAAGGGGCCAGTCTTACTTAATGGCACACAGACATGGTTTATTATTACTTTCAGAAGGCCAGTCCTACATTTAGCTATTCATCAAGGAAAAGAGAGTTGACTTGTCCTGACCTCTTTCACCTAGCTAGGACTGTGGATAATTCAAACCAGATGATGACCTCTTAAACTGCAGACAATCTCACTTGAAAAGTCAGAACACTGGATTGAAAAGATATTCTACATAGAAATAGAACTTATTAATTACACAGAATAAACATATTTTAAAATAAGCAGAAATCAGAATTCCTTATAAGACAAAATCTAAATCATCTAGAATATCTACTCTATCTCCTTCTAAACAGCATCGAGATTATCCAGTATGCCTTACTCATAATGGTATCCAGATGTGGTAAATAATTACTTCTCTCTGACCTTTCTAACCTCTAGTCTAGCAAAAGCTAGACTTCTGAGCAATTAAAACCAGATGGCATTCCACCACTTGCAGGACTGAAAAGTTAAACACCAATTAATATGATTTCTTTGTCCAGGCTGCCTCATTCCCCCTTTGAGACTAAAATCAGCTTATGCAGAGATAAGTCTCACAACTCAAACTCTTCTTTCTTCCTAATCTAAAACAAATACAGCAAACTAATCAAGCAATAATATTCCAATAGTCTGTGCTAGTCACAGATTACTCTAATATAATGTTCTCAGTCTTTGAGTTCTTATACCAGTTGGGATAGAACTCAACTGACAAGGATCAAGCTCTCAAATTCCAGGAAAGCCAGAATCAGGCAAGAAAGAGTCTCAGTATGAAGCCAAAGTCCAGCAGCTCCTGCGGTATGCAGTTGACCCTTCTTTTCAGCTAGTAGATTCTTTGGTTCGGGTCAAGCGCAACTTCAATGGCTCCGCGGGATCACTTTCTGCTCTCCACTGTTTAGACTCCGTCTGATCCGTGCTGGGCTCAGTCTGGTCAGCAGACTTGATTCGAGACCAATGGACCCATGGAGTTATCCCTGCGACCTTCACAGCTGTAGGGGTAGAAAGCAAAACAGTAAAAGGTCCTTTCCACCGGGGCCCCAAGGGCTGGAGCCTCCAGTCTTTCACCCAAACTCTATCCCCTGGCAGGTAGGAATGTACCTGAGCCTGAAAGGGGACAGGGTTTATTTCTCTCACATAAGACTGAAGCTCAGAAATTATCCGGCCGAAGAGGGCTACCTGCTCCTGCACCTGGGCAGACCCTAAAGTCCCTATATCTCCCTTAATTCCCTGCAAAATGGCTGGGGGCTTCCCATACACAATTTCAAAGGGAGAGAGGGCCGTTCCTTTAGTTGGGGTGCATCGGAGGCGGAAGAGGGCTAGTGGCAGTGCCTGTGGCCATTTCAGTTGGGTTTCCTGACAAATCTTTGCTAGGCTATTTTTCAAGGTTCTGTTTGCCCGCTCAACCTGCCCTGAACTCTGGGGACGGTAGGCACAATGCAATTTCCAGGTAATGCGCAATGCGCGGGACAGGGCCTGAAGTGTGGCTTCAACAAAGGCGGGACCATTATCTGAGCCTATGGCAAGGGGCAGTCCATACCTGGGGATGACATCCCTAAGGAGGGCTCGAGCTACTTCTGTGGCTTTCTCAGTGACTGTAGGGTATGCTTCCACCCACCCAGAGAAAGTGCAGACCATGACCAAGAGGTATCGGAGCCTACCGCTCCTGGGCATTTCTGTGAAGTCTATGACTAGAGACTCAAAGGGTGTTAGTCCTCTGGACTGAACTCCTGGTGGAATACGGGGTCCCTGACGAGCATTATTCTGGGCACAGAGAGTACATCGGGCAGAGGCAGTGGCAACCAGACTATCCAATCCTTCTAGGACCACTACTCGACTGAGTAGGTGGGCTAGTGCTGTTTTCCCTAAGTGTGACAGGTCATGAGCTTGAGACACTACAGGCCAAGCTAGGTGGCGTGGCACCAGAACTCTGGTATCAGGGAGATGTAACCAACCATCAGGTCTCCTTACTGCCCCTTCTTCTTGAGCCCATTTCTCTTCCGTTTGGGTGTACATAGGCGTCCATTCTTGCAGTGAATTTGGAACAGGGGGGTCACAGTACCTGCTGGAGGTCCTCGAGCAGCTTCCTTGGCCACCCGATCAGCATGGCGGTTCCCTCGGGCCACTGGAGTATCTGTCCTTTGGTGTCCCCGACAGTGAATGACAGCTACCTTTTTAGGGGCCCAAACGGCCTCTAGCAACTGAAGTATTTCAGGTCCATACTTAACAGGTTGGCCTGCGGCATTTATGAGTCCCTTTTCCTTATACAAAGCTCCATGAGCGTGTAGAGTTGTGAAGGCATACTTGGAATCAGTATAAATGTTGGTTACCAGTCCTGCTGCTAGCTCCAGAGCTCGTATGAGGGCCACAAGTTCTGCTTTCTGGGCTGAAGTTCCTTGGGGCAGGGCCCTTGTTTCTATCACCTTGTCCTCTGTCACCACAGCATAGCCTGCCAATCGCTTGGAGTTCTCCACGTAACTGCTTCCATCTGTGAAATAAATTACATCTGGGTCCCTCCAAGGAACATCTTTAAGATCTGGTCGACTGGAGTACACTTCATCCACGGTTTGGATACAGTCATGATCCGGTGGTCCCTCAGATGCTGGCAAAAGAGTGGCGGGATTGAATGTAGCCACTGTTTCCAGGTGTATCCGTGGATTCTCACACAAGCTGGCTTGGTACTTAACCATGCGGCTATTTGTAAACCAGTGGTTGCCCTTGTACTCCATGAGGGTGAGAACTGCGTGGGGGACTTTGACAACCAGTTCTTGCCCCAAGGTCAACTTGTCAGCTTCCTGGACCAGTAAGGCTGTTGCTGCAATGGCCCTCAGGCAGGCTGGCCATCCTTTAGCCACTCCATCCAGCTGTTTAGATAGGTATGCAACAGGCCTCTGCCAGGATCCCATCATCTGGGTCAGCACACCCAGTGCAACCCCCTGTCGCTCGTGGACATACAGTAGAAAGGTTTCTCCACATCAGGAAGGCCTAACGCAGGGGCTTGAAGTAGGGCTTTCTTTATGGCGATGAAGGATTGTTGAGCAATAGGTCCCCATTCAAATGGTTCCTTTTCACCCCCCTTTGTGGCCTGATAAAGGGGTTTCGCCATCAGTGCAAAATTCGGAATCCAAATTCTGCAGAATCCGGCTGCTCCCAGAAATTCCCTAACTTCCCTTCTGGACTTGGGTTGGGGAATTGCAGCAAACACTTGCTTCCTACTGACATCCAGTCTCCGACTTCCCTGGGAAATGCAGAAGCCCAGATACTTCACTTCTGACTGACAGAGTTGGGCCTTCGAGCGTGAGACCTTATAGCCCGCATCCAAGAGTAACTCCAGCAATTCTCTGGTAGCCTCGAAACACTCTTCCTGGGTCACTGCTGCAATCAGGAGGTCATCTACATACTGGAGTAAAACTCGCCTGGAAGGCTCAGATTTAAAAGTCTTAAGGTCTTGTCCTAGGGCAGTCCCAAAAATGGTGGGGGAGTTCTTGAACCCCTGTGGCAGGCGGGTCCATGTATACTGAAGCTTCCGTCCTGTTACTGGATTTTCCCATTGAAAGGCAAAAAGCAGTTGACTGGCGGGGGCCACCCGGATACAAAAGAAGGCATCTTTTAGGTCCAGTGTTGTGAAATGGGTAGCTCCAGAGGGTATCAATCCAAGCAGGACATATGGATTAGGCACTACAGGGTGTAATGAAATAGTGGATTTGTTGACCACTCGTAAGTCTTGGACTGGCTGGTAGTCCTCAGTCCCTGGCTTCTGAACTGGCAACAGTGGCGTATTCCATGGAGACTGGCAAGGACGAATAATTCCATGGGATAACAAACGATTCAGATGTGCTTGAATCCCTTCCAGAGCCTTTCGGGGAATTGGGTATTGACGAAGATGGATTGGCCGGGCACCCGGAAGTAAGTCTACATGAACAGGAGGAATATTTCGGGCAAACCCTGGGGGATTATCTTCTGCCCATACCCCATTGACCTGGAAGCTGTCGGCCAGGGGTAGGTCTACTTGGTCATGCGACTGATGCAGCCGCCATTCTTCTTCAAGGGGGCAGCAGAAACTCAGTATGCCCTTAGGGCTGGATGTCGGGGGCCGAAAGGAGACTGAAGTCTGGCCATCAGAGTCAAAGGAAATTTGGGCCCTAAGCTTGGACAGCAGGTCCCGACCTAACAAAGGGATTGGACAGTCTGGCATATACAGGAATTCATGAGTGACTGTGTGTGAGCCTAATTGGCATCTACGGGTTGTCAGGAAGGGCCTCCGGTTCTGCACCCCCGTGGCTCCCACCACTCGGACAGTTTTTCCAGACACAGGCGCTAATCGCTCCGTCACAACAGAATGTTCAGCTCCTGTATCAATCATGAATGGAATTGAGCGACTCCCTATGGTTAGCTTGACCATGGATTCCTGGGAACCCAGTTTGTAGGAACCCGGTCTGTCCTATTCATCCCATTCTGCCATCTCGGCTATCCCAATGATGTCAGATTCAGAAGGCTCATACCTTCCCTCTCGAACTCGGCCTCGGCTTCCTCGATCTCCTGGTCCCCTTCTCAGTCCCTGGCGCCTCTGGGGGCATTCATCTTTCCAGTGCCCTCTTTCCCTACAGTAGGCGCACTGATCCCTCTCCAATCTTGGTCTGGGATTCTCCCCTCGTGGCCGGGATTGATTGAAGGAATCTCGAGGCCGGGCTGGCGGTCCGGGGTCCCATTTTGGCTTCCCATTAGCTAGAGGTCGACCTCGGTTAAGGGTGGAATTAGTAATGGCTGCCGCCAAAAGGTCGGCCTTCTTCTGCATCTTCCGGTCAGCCTCTTGGCGCATCTCCTGATCCCTATTAACGAAAACCTTTGTTGCGATCTCAATTAGCTGGGTGGTATTCATCCCTGCGAATCCCTCCTGACGCTGCAACTTCTTCCGGATATCTGGCATACTCTGGGCCACCAATGCACTATTCACCATTCTCTGGTTTTCTAGTGCCTCAGGGTCAAATGGGGTGTATGTTCTGTAGGCTTCAATTAGTCGCTCTAAAAAGGCCCCAGGGGATTCAGTTGCCCCTTGGAGAATTTCAGAGACCTTTGCCAGATTAATGGGCCTCTTTATGCCTTTCTTCATACCTTCCAGCAAGTCCCGGCAATAGCCAGACAACAGTTCATAGTGCTGCCCATTATTTGGATCCCAAGCTGGAGCTGCGTGAGGGAACCGAGTTCTAACCCATTCCTCTAGGTCCTGTGTCCCCTCGGGGGCACGCGCTCGCGTGATGGCCTCAGCATTTTGTAAAATCTTCCGCCTCTCCTCAGTTGTGAAGAGGGTCAGGAGAAGTTGTTGACAATCAGTCCAAGTTGGGTTATGGGTGGCCATAATACTAGCCACTAGGTCCACCACTGCCTGAGGCTTTTCAGTATAAGAGGTATAATGCGTCTTCCAATTCAGGAGATCGGTGGTTGTGAAGGGTACATACTGGTAGGCCTGTATAACCTGACCCTGATTATTAGGATCCGGTCGAGTGGTGGTTACCTGGCGGAGGGGCAGAGCTCTCGAGGAGGTGGGAATGGAACCTGAGGTAGAGCTAGGAGCTACCCTCTTATCATGCTCAAAGGTGATTGCAACGGGTCTAACCCATTCAGGGAGGTGTGTTGAACCCCTGAGGGATGGGGAGGGGTACTCATAGGCTGAGAGGTGATCACAGGTGATTCAGTCCATTGAAAGGGATGCTGGGCTCCTGATGAGTGGGAGGGGTACTAGAGGGAGAGGCTGGGCTGTCAGGAGTTGAGGAGTCAGGAAGTGGAGCCCAAAGCGGGTCTTGGGAGGTTAACAGGGAAGAATGTGGCAGAGAAGGGTAGATGCTGGCTGAAAAGTCCAACCTAGGATGTGGCGGGGTTTGCACAGAAGGGGAGGAACTATCCGGAGAAGCCTGTGCTGGAGAGGCTTGGGCTGGACGCCGTGGATCTCTGGGGGTGGAGCGGAACCCCAACAATGGGCCATAAGGTGGTAGCTCAAGATCTGAGGGGTCATCAGAGAGTATGGGTTTCTCGGACAGGGTAGGGGCGGAAGCCACCGATTGGGTTGTAGGCTTCCTGGGGCTCTTTCCCTCCTCCAATTTAGATTTTCTAATAATCTTTCTTTGAACGCGGCCCAGCATGAACTTTACCGGGGATCCCATATAAGTTTTCAACCAAGAGGGAGGGTCAGTAACAAGGCTGTCCCAGGAATCTATATAGGGGAGTTGTTCAAGATATCCTGGTTCTCCTACAACTATGCTGTAGACCTTCCGGATTACGTCAATATCTAAGCTGCCACCAGGGAGCCACCCCACTCCCATAGATGGCCACTCAACTTCACACAAGGTTCTTAGAGTACTTAAGCTTAAAGTCTGTCCATAATCATTAACTAAAAATCCTTTCTTAAAATTCTTAAGCATACAATCTAGGAGAGTAGCAGTTTGACTAGACGATGTCCCCCCCATAATGCTAAGAAAACACAAAGGCAGACGGTCTGCAAGCTCCAAGATGGAAAATGTACAAAGCAGATCGTTAAGAACGTAATTTATTAATACAATTTAAAAAAAACACATAAATACATATAAAAGATTAGCCCGACACAGGCCGTGTTTCGCCCAGCAGGGGCTGCCTCAGGGGCTACACAAAAATCCTCTTTAATTCAAAATGGAAAAATTATATTGGATAATTCCAAAAATACAATATGAAAGCGATCTCAGTATGAAAAAAACAGCTCTCCGAGAGGGGCCAAACCGACATAACATTCCATCTATCTGGCGTCTCTTGTCTCTTCAGAGACAAGAGACGCCAGATAGACGGAATGTTATGTCGGTTTGGCCCCTCTCGGAGAGCTGTTTTTTTCATACTGAGATCGCTTTCATATTGTATTTTTGGAATTATCCAATATAATTTTTCCATTTTGAATTAAAGAGGATTTTTGTGTAGCCCCTGAGGCAGCCCCTGCTGGGCGAAACACGGCCTGTGTCGGGCTAATTTTATATGTATTTATGTGTTTTTTAAATTGTATTAATAAATTACGTTCTTAATGATCTGCTTTGTACATTTTCCCCCCCATAATGCTTACAGTTACAACACACAGAAAGGAAGGGAAATTTTTGGAAGTGTGGTAAGGGGTCCACACATCCAGAGACACAAGGTAAACAAACAACAATCGCTTCCTTCCGTCGCTGGCCAGTTGAACTCGCGTTAACTGGAACCGCAGCTAAAAGAAGTCCACACTCATTTAATCATTCATGCATCACACACACTGTACAAAAAATCCCACCCAACAATTTCAGATTTCTCAGATACAGGTAAGCTCTGGCGGTTTCCCTGCTAGTCCCCACTAGACTAGAAGGTACTAAGGCCTTCGCTGAGAGTTGATCAGACTCCCCTTCCCTCAGCTTTTGAGGGGCTGGTTTACAGTTTCCTAGCTAGGATTACAATACAGAATACAGAATACAAAATACATACCCGGCCAATGTTCCTCAGTCAGTTGGGTGCCAGAAATTGATGCAGGGTTCGGGATCCCACTTCTGACACCAGGAATTGTTGCAGGAATTACCACTATTGTAGCAGAATCTGTGGTACTTCAGGAGTCAAACACACACACCAGAGTGAGAGAGAATCTTCTTTATTTGCCAGCAAACAAAGTAGGACATCAGCTCTAGGTCTCTTCTTCTCTTTCTCAGCTCTCTGGATCCTGCGTCTCCTATCTGTCCTCTAACGTCTCAGCTCCTTCTCTTCTTCTCACGTAAGCTGCTTCTGCTCTCAGTTATATAGGGTCCTAAGCCCTTCTGGCCCCCCTTTCTCACCAGATGGTAAAGATAGATTACCCTGTCTTGAACTAATTATCTCTATACATTTACTCCAAAATATCAGTTACATAGGTTTGGATATTTCCTAAACTGACCTATGACCTGGGGCCTCTCAAACTAGACAATGTGGCACCTATCTCATGCATTTTATTATGATTAAATTCTCATATTCCCAGTCAACTTCATACTAACTGGGTTCTGGCATTCATTAAGGGGTCAAGGGCCAAGGGGCCAGTCTTACTTAATGGCACACAGACATGGTTTATTTTACTTTCAGAAGGCCAGTCCTACATTTAGCTATTCATCAAGGAAAAGAGAGTTGACTTGTCCTGACCTCTTTCACCTAGCTAGGACTGTGGATAATTCAAACCAGATGATGACCTCTTAAACTGCAGACAATCTCACTTGAAAAGTCAGGACACTGGATTGAAAAGATATTCTACATAGAAATAAAACTTATTAATTACACAGAATAAACATATTTTAAAATAAGCAGAAATCAGAATTCCTTATAAGACAAAATCTAAATCATCTAGAATATCTTCTCTATCTCCTTCTAAACACATCGAGATTATCCAGTATGCCTTACTCATAATGGTATCCAGATGTGGTAAATAATTACTCTCTCTGACCTTTCTAACCTCTAGTCTAGCAAAAGCTAGACTTCTGAGCAATTAAAACCAGATGGCATTCCACCACTTGCAGGACTGAAAAGTTAAACACCAAATTAATATGATTTCTTTGTCCAGGCTGCCTCAAATAAATGATAAGGAAGCCCTGGAAATGGAGTTAAGAGGACAGATAGCAGCAAATCGGATACTGGGCCAGCATGATCAGAAAAACAGTCACCAGACAACAAAGGTAGGAAAAAAAATTTTATTTCATTATAGTGTTTGGAGTATGTTCACTTTGAGAATCAGGTGCTCAACATTAAAAGTTTATATTTATTTACTTATTTATGGCTTTTTATCCCACATTAGACATGAATTAGATTGGAACCTGGGATCATTTAATTTTTTTTCCTGGATAATGCATTGCCACCCCCCCCCCCCCAGGTTCTCTCCCCGGCTATAGTCAGCTCTGCAATTTGGGGGGGGGACACAGGGGGGGACGGGGGGTGTAGAGGGGGACGGGGGGCGCAGAGGGGACCGTGGAGAGAGCCTGTTGTTAAACATTTACCACACACCACTGGTCTAAGGCCCTGGTATGTTGGTGCTTGTTGCACTTCTGCTAGTCCGGTTGTTTGCCTGAGATTCTTGCCTGTTTCTAGTTAGTCTGTGTTTAGTTTCTGTTTGTCTGTGTTCTGGCTTTGAGGCTGCTTGCAGCTCTTAGTTCTGTGTCTTGTTAGTCAGTGTTTGCTCCCTGTTTAGTGGCTGTTCTGCAGCTTTCTGTTCTACCCTTTAGCTTTCCCTTCCTTGCCCAGTCTCCTGCCTTGCTGCCCATGTTCCTCCTTCCCTTTCCCCTCTGACCCTCATCCCTGTGCTGCCTTGCTGTTATCCAGTCCTGCCCTGTCCAGCAAGTCCTGCAGGCCACCTGAAGCCCAGAGCTCAACTCTGGGTGAAAAGTGGCCAAGTGCAGGTGAAGCCTAACTGCTTGCCTGAGATTTGCCTAGTCTCCGGTGTGGGGTGGTTTTGCCTGCCACTGCCGCTCCTCGGCGTGGCCCAAGGGCTCACAATTCCTAGTTCCTGCTTTGAGAATGTGACAGGCTGGGCCAGGGTCTGACTGACATCAGGGGGTGTACTTTAGCCTGCTCCCGCTACCTTTCCTGCTTTTGCGTTACATTTTCTTTGTGACGAGTAGCCGGACACTTGTTAGTCAGAACGTGTGCTGTGCTGACTTTGATCTGTGTCTTTGTCCTAGTTTCCTATTTTTCCCTGCCCTCTGTTGTGTTTGTTGGGGACTGCGTGGTGGGGTGGACCGTGTAATCAGCTCACTGCCTCCAGCTGGGCTATCTCTCACTGTGTGCAGCTCTCAGTGGGAAGCCAGCTGTGTGTTTGCTCAGCAGGGCTGAGCTCCCAGGTCGGGGAGCTTTCTTTTGGTTTGTTTGTTTGTTTTGTTAGTTAAGGAGTCCCCTTTGCTCCTGGTGTGCCTGCCTGCTGGCTCAGTGAGTTTTAACCTTTGTGTTCTGTGTGTATGTGTATTGTGTCACTGCCTCTGACTTGATGTTTGCTCAGTGGGGGGAGGGGGTACTCCCCTCTTCCCAGCTTCTCTCTCATTGTTTGTTGACTTTAGGAGCTTTCTCTCTCTCTCTCTCTCTCTCCTCTCTTGCTGGCTTGCTGGCTCAGCAAGCTTAACCCTTTGTATTCTGTGTCCCTGCCTTTGAATTAGTTTCAAAAACCTCAGGAAGGCGCATATCAAGTCCCCTTTCCCTTTCCAAAATACTAGGACTAGGGGGGTGGATCGGAGAAATATTCTTCACTCAACATGTGATTAAACTCTGAATTCATTGCCTGAGAATGTAATAAAAGTGGTTAGCTTTAGGAAAAGTCCATAGACCATTATTAAATAGACTTGGGTAAATTCACTGCTTATTTCTAGAATAAGCAGTAGAAAGTGTATTGTACTGTTTTGGAATCTTGCCAGGTATTTCTGACCTGGAAAACAGGATGGTGGGCTTGATGGACCTTTGGTCTGTCCCAGTATGGCAATACTTATGTACTTATGAGCAGACATGAGTGTTCCCACACTAGGAAAGTCCCTTCCCCCAGTTATTCTATTCCATCCATGCTCCACAGAAGTGGCAGTTGTCCTCATAAAAAAAAACCATTTTGTTTAAAACCTTAAACTATACTGCATCTACATCATGGACAAATGGAGGAAATATGAAGTGTTTTTAATTGATTATTCAGTATTTTATGAAGTTGCTGTTTGTCATCATGCCCGTTTATGATGCTCCTTTTATGATGTGTCCATCTTATGTGATTCTTTATATCTTTTATATTTTATGATGTCCAGTTGCTATGACGTATTTAGATTATGTAGTCACTATGTGTCACCATGTCCATTTATTATGCCGTATTTATATGTCTGTTTTTATTGAGACCTTTTTTATTTTCTATTGATTATTATATTTTCTGCACAGATGGTTTTCCTATTGAAGTTTGGAATTTGCCAAACAATTCTATTAACATATTATTCGCATAGTTCCATTTTATTAAGTCCCCCATTGAGTATATTTATCCAGTTTTATTGTTATTATATTTTACTTTTGTTAATGTTCACTGTACTTTGACCTTTTATATGCTTGTATAATTTATGTTTTTATAGACCATTATTTCACACATGAACTAAAGTTTTGTAATGTACAACATATGTTCATGTTCTCCTTTTGGACTCACTGTATCTGTTTACATTTTGTGTATGTGCACTTATTTAATGGTCATAGTATTTATCCTTATCCATCATCAGTTTGATTTCATCATCATCTTAGCATATCCCACACATTTTTTAATATTGTACTATATTTTGTTTTGCTCTATTCACATTTATATTCACACCTGTGAGATTTTCACAATTCTACACTAGGTAATGGAGTGCATGTTGGTGCTACTTGTAGATGCAATTGACCTGTAAATGGTTTTCAGCGTTCATTATCAGTCATTTTCACTAGTTTCACACTTAGTGTACATTTTTTCTATGAAGGTATTTTGTATTTTATGCCAATGGCACATGTTGCTTCACTCCATGATGCACAGTCTGTTTGCATTTTCGAGCCTCATTTTCAATTCATTGTTTTAAAAGGCTTAGGGACCCTTTTACTAAGCCGCGTAAGCATCTATGCATGCCAAAATGGAGTTACCGCCCGGCTACAGCATGGCTTTTGGCGGTAATTTCATTTTTGATGAGTGTCCAATACGTGCGTCCAAAAAATAATCTTTATTTTCAGACGCGTGTATTGGATGCGTGCCTAGTGGCATTTGACGTGTGAAGGTCATTACCGCCTGATTACTACTTTACCATTAGGTCAATGGCTGGTGGCAAGGTCTCAGACCCAAAATGGACGAGTGGCAATTTTCATTTTGCCGCACGTCCATTTTTGACAAAAAAAATTTTTTAAAGGCTTTTTTTACATGTACGCTGAAAAATGATTTTGCGTGAGCCCAAAACACACGTCTACACTACCACAGGCCATTTTTCAGCGCACCTTTGTAAAAGGGCCCCTCAATGCGCATAAGTACATCAAGTCTGTGTTCCTCTGTTCCCAGGTAAGACAGTTAGCTGTTTTTCAATATTATATGATTTATAGCTCCTTTATGGGATTTATTCCTTTCTTTTGTGTGATGCCGTCAGTCCTTTTAATACTGTGATTGATTGAATCTGTGGAGGGACATGTTTTTGTCAAGGTGATGTTTTCACACAAGAACTTTGCAGCCCGAGGTCTTTCAGTATGATGTTTGCACCATGTCCCAGGCAATGTTTTGCTTCTTTATCGCAAACCACGGTGATTGTTAAGACAGCTCTCTCCCCACATTTTAGACACCAGACCATGATATAGTATGAATAGTAGTACTGTATGTCTTGCAAGCACTTTATCTTTATATTTATAATTATCATGCTTGGTGTTATATCATTTCAGGTTCTTTTATTTTGATAAACTGAATAGAATCATGGATTGTTACAGTTTTATTTATCTATTTATCTTAATAGAGCGGACTGACAATGCACTGAGTAATACATTTTGAGTAAACCGCTCATGTTATTTCTGCTGTCCTGTTGTTATCATAGAAATCAAACAAAATAAAACATGGAAAAGAAAATAAGATGATACCTTTTTATTGGACATAACTTAATACATTTCTTGATTAGCTTTCGAAGGTCGCCCTTCTTCCTCAGATCGGAAATAAGCAAATGTGCTAGCTGACAGTGTATATAAGTGAAAACATTCAAGCATTACTATGATAGTCTGATAGGGTGGGAGGATGGGGGTGGGTAGGAGGTATGCATGGAGACATCAAAGCATATCATTGATATTCTAACAGGATGGGTGTGGATTTTTTTTATTTTTTGTTACATTTGTACCCCGCGCTTTCCCACTCATGGCAGGCTCAATGCGGCAGGCAATGGAGGGTTAGGTGACTTGCCCAGAGTCACAAGGAGCTGCCTGTGCCGGGAATCGAACTCAGTTCCTCAGTTCCCCAGGAGGTGATCAACAGAGATATACAGCTTTATGGTTTATAATGGGCTAGGAACCCCAGATCCTTGTTAAGTCCTTTCTGTTGGGTGTTAAAATCTTCAATCATTCTGACTTCAAGATCTTACGTTCTTGTATGGTTTTAAAGTTACCTTTCAGGATTCTCACTGTGAAGTCACTGGTACAGTGTCCTGGTCCTGGTAAAATGTTGACCAACAGGGCGTGGGAACTCTACTGGCACCAGTATTGTTCATGTGATGTCTATGTAATTGAATCTTGTCTTAAGCATCTGCCTGTTTCTCCAATATAGCATCCTTCGTTACATTTTTTACACTGAATGATATATACCACATTGGAAGATGAGCAAGTGAAAGATCCCTTTATGTTGAATATCTTTCCTTTGTGGATGACTTTGGGGTCCTGTGAAATATTTTGGCATAGTTTGCAACTGGATAAATTACAGGGAAGTGTGCCCTTCTGTGCCTTTTCAGTCTGTGATGGAAGTTTACTTCTGATTAGCTTGTGTTTTAAGTTGGGTGGCTGTCGGAAGCCAGTACTGGTGGGGATGCTGTCCTGTTGGTAAGCCCTGTTTCCTTTTACTTTTCTGCAGTCCTCACCACCATGTGGATGTTGCTGTTTATATTCTGTACTTTCGTTTTATTATCACACATTAACCACATATTTCACATTTCACTTTAATGTATGTCAGTAGACTTTCACATTCACTTCAGTTTACTTCACATGTACACATTTTCTCCACAATGAATGTCACTTTTTTTATCAGGGTGCATTTATGTCTCTGTTTTCTGGTACATGTGGAGGGGCACAATCGAACGAGAATGCCTATCTCCATGGGCGTTTATCCTCCGAGAACGGGTCCGTGAAGGGCGGGCCGAACCGTATTTTCGAAAAAATGGACGTTTTTGAGCTGGGCGTTTGTTTTTTTAGCGATAATGGAAACTAAAAACGCCTAGCTCAAAAACGTCCTAATCCGAGCCATTTGGGTCGTGGGAGGGGCCAGGATTCATAGTACACTGGCCCCCCTGATATGCCAGGACACCAACTGGGCACCCTAGGTCAGTGTGGTGGACTTCAGAAAAAGCTACCACATGCATAGCTCCCTTACCATGGGTGCTGAGCACCCAACCCCCCTCCCCCAAAACCCACTACCCACAAATGTACAACACTACCATAGCTCTTAGGGGTGAAGGGGCACCTACATCTGGGTACAGTGGGTTTTGGAGGCCTCCCATTTACCAGCACAAGTGTTACAGGTGGGGGGGGATGGGCCTGGGTCCACCTGCCTGAAGTGCACTGCGGTACCCACTAAAAGTGCTCCAGGGACCTGCATACACGCAGGCCTCTAGGACTTGTTGCTGCTGTATAACATTGGCACACCAGTTGACACCTGAAGACTAATCTCTCCGAAAACGTCCTTTGTTGGAATAAGCACGCTTACCTCACAGTAAACTGCAGATCAGAGGTTGTGCCCCACTGGCAACGAGTCTCCCTGGTACTGAATTAGCAGTAGGTCAGAGCTGGCAGAATGCTGTACAATGCCCTCTTTCAGCCACATCCAAGGTAAGACTAAGTTCTCTAATGTGGCTAACACATGAAAGGGATCTAAAACTGGCTTACAAAAATGGCCACTACTTCATGGACTACCGGAAACAAAACTGGACACACTCTGACCCAGTAGGCAGGGGGAAAAGCACCATGGGAGAAGAGGCCTACCACTACCAACATCGTGAGACTGTAACACAAGCTAATGAAATCACGGAGCCCAATACCCTACACCCACCACAATGCAATGCTGATGTGACCCTGTAGTGCACCCGAGAGCCCACATCTGACCCAGGGAAAGGGCTGTGACAGGATCGAACACATTCTGCTGTCATGGAGGTGGGTACGGTATTTGAGGCTGGCATACAGGCTGGAAAAAAAGTTTGTAAAGTGGGGTTTTTTTGGTGCGAGGGGGTTAAGTGACCACTGGGGGAGTCCGGGAGAGGTCATCCCCGATTCCCTCCAGTGGTCATCTGGGCAGATTGGGCACTTTTTTGGGGACTTGTTTGTGAAAAAAGGGTCCAAAAAAAAGTGACCCCAAATTGCGTAAAAACGCCTTTTTTTCGATTATCAGCTAAAGACCGCCCATCTCTCCTCGGCTGATAACCATGCCCCAGTCCACCTCCGGCACGCCCCCATCAACTTTATTCGTTTCTGTGACGGAGTGCTGTTGGAAACACCCAAAATCGGCTTTCGATTATACCGATTTGGGCGCCTTTGCGAGAAAAACGCCCATCTCCTGATTTGGGTTGAAATATAGGCGTTTTTTCCTCATTTCGATTATAAGCTGGATAGTAACATAGTACCATAGTAGATGACGGCAGAAAAAGGACCTGCACGGTCCATTCCAGTCTGCCCAACAAGATAAACTCACATGTGCCATTTTTTTTTTTGTGTATACCTTACCTTGATTTGTACCTGTCTTTTTCAGGGCACCAGACCGATAAGTCTGCCCAGCACTATCCCCGCCCCCCAAACCACCAGCCCCCGCCTCCCACCAACGGCTCCGCACAGACCGACAAGTCCTGCCCAGCACTATCCCCACCTCCCACCTCCCAGCCACCAGCCCTGCCTCCCACACCGGCTAAGCTTCTGGGGATCCTTTCCTTCTGAGTAGGATTCCTTTATGTTTATCCCACGCATGTTTGAATTCCGTTACCGTTTTCCTCTCCACCACCTCCCGTGGGAGGGCATTCCAGCATCCACCACTCTCTCCATGAAAAATACTTCCTGACATTTTCTTGAGTCTGACCCCCATCATCTCATTTCATGTCCTCTTGTTCTACCGCCTTCCCATCTCCGGAAAATGTTCGTTTGCGGATTAATACCTTTCAAATATTTGAACGTCTGTATCATATCACCCCTGTTTCTCCTTTCTTCCAGGGTATACATGTTCAAGTCAACAAGTCTCTCCTCATACGTCTTGTAACGCAAATCCCATACCATTCTCGTAGCTTTTCTTTGCACCGCCTCCATTTTTTTAACATCCTTCGCAAGATACGGCCTCCAAAACTGAACACAATACTCCAGGTGGGGCCTCACCAACGTCTTATACAGGGGCATTAAAACCTCTTTTTTTCTGCTGGTCACACCTCTCTCTATACAGCCTAGCAATCTTCTAGCTATGGCCACCGCCTTGTCACACTGTTTCGCCGCCTTTAGGTCCTCAGATACTATCACCCCAAGATCCCTCTCCCTGTCTGTACCTATCAGACTCTCCCCGCCTAACACATACGTCTCCCTTGAATTTCTACTCCCTAAGTGCATCACTTTGCATTTCTTCGCATTGAATTTTAATTGCCAAGCGTTAGACCATTCTTCTAGCTTCCGCAGATCTTTTTTCATGTTTTCCACTCCCTCCGGGGAGTCCACTCTGTTGCAAATCTTGGAGTCATCCGCAAAAAGGCAACTTTACCTTGTAACCCCTCGGCAATGTCACTCACAAATATATTGAATAGAATCGGCCCCAGCACAATCCCTGAGGCACTCCACTACTCACCTTTCCCTCCTCTGAGCGAACTCCATTTACCACCACCCTCTGGCGTCTGCCTGTCAACCAGTTCCCAATCCAGTTCACCACTTCGGGTCCTATCTTCAGCCTGTCTAGTTTATTTAAGAGCCTCCTGTGGGGAACCGTGTCAAAAGCTTTGCTGAAATCTAAGTAGATTATGTCCATAGCACGTCCTTGATTTAATTCTCCGGTCACCCAGTCAAAGAATTCAATGAGATTCATTTGGCATGATTTCCCTTTGGTAAAACCATGTTGTCTCGGATCTTGCAACTTATTTGCTTCCAGGAAATTCACTATCCTTTCCTTCAGCATCACTTCCATTACTTTTCCAATAATCGAAGTGAGGCTTACCGGCCTGTAGTTTCCAGCTTCTTCCCTATCACCACTTTTGTGAAGAGGGACCACATCCGCCGTTCTCCAATCCCACGGAACCTCTCCCGTCTCCAAGGATTTATTAAACAAATCTTTAAGAGGACCTGCCAGAACCTCTCTAAGCTCCCTCAATATCCTGGGGTGGATCCCATCCGGTCCCACTGCTTTGTCCACCTTTAGTTTTTTAAGTTGTTCATACACACTCTCTTCCGTGGACGGTGCTATATCCACTCCATTCTCACATGTACTCTTTCCAGTCAATTTTGGTCCTGCTCCAGGCTTTTCTTCTGTGTCAATATTAGTCGTGCGGCAGAGTTTTGAACAGAGTTTTGTCATTCCCCATTGAATTCTGTTTATTCTGGATTTTGGTCACAGTACAGTTTTTTATGTTGGGCCAGAAGGATGCTAGGCTGCATAGAGAGCGGGTATCACCAGCAGAAGAAAGGAGGTTTTGATGCCCCTCTACAAGTCGTTGGTGAGGTCCCACTTGGAGTATTGTGTTCCGTTTTGGAGGCCGTATCTTGCTAAATATGTAAAAAGACTGGAGGTGATGCAAAGAAAAGCTACAAAAATGGTATGGGATTTGCGTTGCAAACTGTACGAGAGACATGATGCCCTGAACATGTATAAATAGGAGGAAAGGAGAAATGGGGTGAGATGATACCTTTCAAATATTTGAACGTCTGTATTAATTTGCAAACAAACTTTTTCTGGAGACTGGAAGGCAGTAGAACTAGGGGACATAAATTGAGGTTGAAGGGGGGCAGACTCAGGAGTAATGTCAGGTGGATATATGGAATGCCCTCCCACGGGAGGTGGTGGAAATGAAAACGGTAATAGAATTCAGACATGCATGGGACAAACACAAAGGAATCCTGCTTAGAAGGAATGGATCCAAGGAATCTTAGTGGAGATTGGCTGGCAACACCAGTAATTGAGAAGCAAAACCAGTGCTGGGCAGACTTCTACGGTCTGTGCCCTGATTGTGACTGAATAGATATGGATGGGCTGGAGTGTAACTATGAAGGGGCTTCGACATTAACTTCAGAACTCTTCTACAGTCTGTACCCTGAGATTGGCAAACAGAAATCAAGCTGGGGTATACATATAAAGTATCGCATACCATGTAAAATGAGTTTGTCTTGTTGAGCAGACTGGATGGACCCTTAAAGATCTTTATCTGCCGTCTACTAAAAGCTTTTAACAAAGTTCACAGTCAGTAAATGTTTAAGCTGTTTTGTATAGTATCTTGCACCAACTTGACATTTCGTCCTTTAGATTGTAAGCTCCTTGAGCAGGGGACCGTCCTTCTTTGTTGATTTGTACAGCGCTGCGTAACCCTAGTAGCACTCTAGAAATGTTAAGTAGTAGTAGTAGTAGTAGTAGTAGTAGATATGAGATTAACATTGGTCAGCAAAAATACATGTTTTGTTCCATTCTCAAGATGCCCCTCCTTCTCCAAAACCTTAAGCAAGCTTCCATAACCATCTCCATCACCACACACATCTGTGTCTCAGTAAAGGGCCCACTTTCCCTTCTCGCATCGGTTGCCCAACAAATCACGCTAAATGCGTAAACGGGTCCAGTCTAGTCAGGAGGAGTGTAATTGGCCATAGTTGTGATGATATTTGAATAGATTTGATGTTACAACTACATTGAAATTACTTTACCCATATTTTCATATCCTGTTTGACTGTTGGCTGGAAGATAAAGGAACTTGAACAGGAAGGTATATTTAAATATCTAGGACTGGAGAAAGGAACAACTATCGAGCAGAAATCGCTGAGAGAAAAATTCAGTAAAGAATATTATAAGAGTCCAAGGTATCTGCCTGTGTAATCCGTTGGGTTGGTCGTGAGCCCTTGGGCCCTGGCCGAGGCCAGCAGGGCGCCGACCCAGGCCAAGGGGAGACCGACCCACCACCGCACACCCCAGCTACACAATACCCCTTAAGCTACCCCTCCCCACAGTCCCTCAGGAAGAAGGGAAATAGGCATACAGGCGGGCCTCGCGGCCGAACCGGAACCCACGCACACAGAGCCACTCGTGCGAGCCTCACTGCTGAACTGGAACCCAATCACACACAGGGAGGGGTGAAAGAACCCAGAGGGCCCCAAGATGCCAGACACGCGCTGAACACCAGCAATAGAGCAGAGGGGGAAACAAAGGACCAGAGCGGGCCACGCCCACCCAGGGAACTAGCGCAGGACAGGGGAACTAACACAGCAACCCCCCTCCCCACCAGGGTAGGAGCCCCAGGCAGAAGCCAGAAGAACCAGACACAAAAAGAAGGCAGAAAGCCTTTGCCTCAAACCCACTGTAGACAGAGGCACACAGAACACAAAGGGTTAAGCTTGTAGAGCCAGCAGAGAGAGAGTGCCATAAATCAACAAACAATCAGAGAGAATGCTTCTCCTCCCCAGAGGGAGCGGGGCCCATCCAACAAACACACTGGCAGAGGCAGGAATACAATACACACAGTACACAAAGGGTTAACTCACTGAGCCAGCAGGCCGGGACACTGGGAAGAGAAATCCTTAAAACAAACAAACAAAGGAGAACGCTCTCACTCAGCCCAGAACTCCGGAGGCTGAGCAATGCCCAGCCCCCACTAAACAAACGAGCAGCTGACCCTGATTACAGAGCTACGCACACACACACAGCAGCAGCTAACCCAGAGGGAAGGAAAAGAATACTCTAATACAACACAGATCCCTGTCAGAACCTAGAGCACGTTCTGAGAGAAAGCTATCAGGCTTTCCTGTTACCACCAAGTAAGTAACGCAAAAGCAGAGAAAACTCTTCAGCTGCAGGCTAAAGTACTATCCCCTGACATCAGCACAACCCCTGGCAGCCAATCAGAAGAGACGTCCCCCCCCTCTCCCTCAGCCAAACCGGCAGAATCATAACAGCCTGCCTCTCTGACATTGCTACCTGGATGTTTCACCGCTACCTGAAACTCAATATGTCAAAAACTGAACTCCTTATCTTCCCTCCTAAACCAACCTCTCCCCTTCCCCCATTCTCTATTTCGGTCGACAACACGCTCATTCTTCCTGTCTCGTCTGCTCGCAGCCTAGGGGTCATCTTCGACTCCTCCCTCTCCTTCTTAGCCCATATTCAACAGATTGCTAAAACCTGTCGTTTCTTCCTTTATAACATCGCCAGAATTCGCCCTTTCCTTTCTGAACACGCTATCAGAACCCTCATCCACACTCTCATCACCTCTCGCTTAGACTACTGCAACTTGCTTCTCTCAGGTCTTCCACTCAGCCATCTCTCTCCTCTTCAATCTGTTCAAAACTCTGCCGCACAACTAATATTTCGCCAAAGTCATTATGCCTACTACTACTACTATTTAGCATTTCTATAGCACTACAAGGCGTACACAGCGCTGCACAAACATAGAGGAAAGACAGTCCCTGCTCAAAGAGCTTACAATCTAATAGACAAAAAATAAAGTAATCAAATCAAATCAATTAATGTGTACAGGAAGGAGGAGAGGAGGGTAGGTGGAGGCGAGTGGTTACAAGTGGTTACGAGTCAAAAGCAATGTTAAAGAGGTTGGCTTTCAGTCTAGATTTAAAGGTGGCCAAGGATGGGGCAAGACGTAGGGGCTCAGGAAGTTTATTCCAGGCGTAGGGTGCAGCGAGACAGAGGGCGCGAAGTCTGGAGTTGGTAGTAGCGGAGAAGGGAACAGATAAGAAGGATTTATCCATGGAGCGGAGTGCACGGGAAGGGGTGTAGGGAAGGACGAGTGTGGAGAAATACTGGGGAGCAGCAGAGTGAGTACATTTATAGGTTAGTAGAAGAAGTTTGAACAGGATGCGAAAACGGATAGGGAGCCAGTGAAGCGACTTGAGGAGAGGGGTAGTATGAGTAAAGCGACCCTGGCGGAAGACGAGACGGGCAGCAGAGTTTTGAACCGACTGGAGAGGGGAGAGGTGACTAAGTGGGAGGCCAGCAAGAAGCAGATTGCAGTAGTCTAAACGAGAGGTGACAAGGGTGTGGATGAGGGTTTTGGTAGAGTGCTCGGAAAGAAAGGGGCAGATTTTACGGATGTTGTAAAGAAAGAAACGGCAGGTCTTGGCGATCTGCTGGATATGAGCAGAGAAGGAGAGAGAAGAGTCAAAGATGACCCCAAGGTTTTGAGCTGAGGAGACAGGGAGAATGAGAGAGCCATCAACAGAAATAGAAAACAGGGGAAGCGGGGAGGTGGGTTTGGGGGGAAAATGAGAAGCTCGGTTTTGGTCATGTTTAATTTCAGGTGGCGTTGAGACATCCAGACAGCAATATCAGACAAGCACGCTGAAACTTTGGTTTGGATGCAAGGTGAGATATCAGGGGTAGAAAGGTAGATTTGGGAGTCATCAGCATAGAGATGGTAGGAAAAGCCATGGGATGAGATTAATGAACCAAGGGAAGAAGTGTAGATAGAAAAGAGGAGGGGACCAAGAACAGAACCCTGAGGTACGCCGACAGGCAGAGGGATAGAAGTAGAAGAGGATCCACCAGAGTGAACACTGAAGGTGCGGAGGGAGAGGTACCATACCAGCCCTCTCCTGAAATCACTTCACTGGCTCCCTATCCATTTCCGTATACAATTCAAGCTCCTCTTGTTGACCTATAAGTGCATTCACTCTGCAGCCCCTCACTACCTCTCCACCCTCATCTCTCCCTACACTTCTTCCATAAAACTCCATTCACTGGGCAAATCTCTCCTGATTGCACCCTTCTCCTCCATTGCTAACTCCAGACTCCGCTCCTTCTATCTCGCTGCACCTTATGCCTGGAATAGCCTTCCTGAGCCATTACGTCTGGCTCCATCCCTGGCTGCCTTCAAATCTGGGCTAAAGGCCTACCTGTTTGATGCTGCTTTCGACTCCTAACTTGTAATTTTTATCTTATCCTTATGTGTCCTTCTGTCTGTCCTTCCCTTATCCTTTTTGGTCCTGTTTGTCCTGATTTAGATTGTAAGCTCTTTTGAGCAGGGACTGTCTTTCTTCTTCACGTTCAATTGTAAAGCGCTGCGTACGACTGGTAGCGCTATAGAAGTGATTTATAGTAGTAATTAAGGGGCTCATTTTCAAAACAAAAACATCCAAAAAATGTCATTTAAGGTGACAGAAGGACGTTTTTCACTCAAAAATGTCCAAGTTGCAATTCTGACACCTCAGTGTGTTGCTCCACAGTTCATCCATATTGCAAGGGGGCATGTTTTGGGTGGGACATGAGCGACACCAAAAGAGAGACATTTTTCTGCAATATTGGAACAAAATGAAAATGTCTAGGGCCAAAATTAAGACTTTGGCTAGACCTGTTTCAGTCAAGACTAAGTGACCACAAGGTGCCTTAAATGGCCACTGAAGCAATAAAGGCATAAACCCTCCTTATTCCCCAATGGTCACTGACTCTGTCCCATCCCCCAAAGCTGTGAATAAAATAGTACACACCAGCTTCTACTGATAGCTTGAGATGTTATGGCCAGTCCTATTAGAGCAGCAAGGAGTTCCCTGGAATAGCCTAGTGGTTGGTGCAATGGACTGTAGAGAGGGGGACCCAGGCCCATATCCCACTCTAACTGGTAAACTTGTGGAGGAAAGTGTGAACCCTCCAAAACCCAACAAAAAACCTACTGTACCTATATATAGGACTATTGTAGTTGAGTACAATAGGTTTTTGGTGGGTTTTGGAGAGCTCACCCTTCAAGAGGGCCATGCTGAGATGTGTACCCAAGTTTTATTGCTCCGGGAACTGACAAGATAGGAAACAAACCAACTATTATAAAAATAAAGGCTATTTATTTACAAGCAAGTGAAACTAACAATAGATAAGAACATGATTAACTAAGAATTATATGTAACTAGTAAAAAATGCCCGTTTCTGACACAAATGAAACGGGTGCTAGCAGGGTTTTCCTCGGAGTGTGTATGTTTGAGTGAGAGTGTGTGTGAGAGTGACTGTGTGAGAGAGAGAGAGTGAGACTGGGTGCGAGTGTGTCTGTGAGAGAGAGAGTGTGTGTGTGAGAATGAGAGTGTGTGCGAGTGCGTAACCCCCCTCTCTGGTCTCAGCAGTGGCGTTCCTGGGGGGGTTGACACCTGGGACGGATCGCCGATGCGCCCCGCCCCCCCCCCCCGCTGCAGCACGACCCCCCCAACACCCCCCCACCCCGGCGAAAGAACCCCCCCGTGGTGCACGCCACTGGCAGGGTGCAGCGCGCCGGTCAGCTTCCTTTGTTTCCATGATCCCTCTGCCCCGGAACAGGAAGTAACCTGTTCCGGGGCAGAGGGAGCATAGAAACGAAGGAAGCTGACCAGCGTGCACCTGGGGCGGACCGCCCCCCCCTTGGTATGCCAGTGGGTCTTAGGACAACTCCTCCTTCTCCCCTCCCTCCCCCTCCCTCTCTGGTCTCAGGACCCCCTCCCCTCCTCCCTCTCCCCTCCCCCTCTCCATCTGATCTCAAGACCCCCCTCTCTGGTCTCAGGATCCTCTCCAGCCCCCTACCCTCCCCCTCTCTTTCTGGTCTCAGTGTAGGGGGGGGGCAGCTTGACTGTTTTGCTGAAACTGGATTCAGTTTATACTAGAGTTAGATTTTGCTGTAAAGGACAATCTATTGTGCTTAGCTAAAAGAAGCTGTAACTTGTAACATGGCAGCCATTAACTTTGCTTTTTTTGTGAAATACATTTTCTCTCCGTCTGTGCCTTTTCTGAAATGTAAGGCTTGCAAGCTGACAGTAGCTCAGAGGAAGCAGCTGTAACCAGATAGCAGAAACCAGCTGGAACTTGTGCTGCTTATCAGTATATTGCCTTATATGGTATATGCAATGCCAAATAACTGTGAATAGACTAGAGACCAGTGTTGGAAATAGAGGGTTGTGTGCAAAGCCAAGATAAGTTTCGTTTCCTGGGTTTTGTGTAAGATCCTCTGTCTGTAACTGCGCATGACTACTGATAAGAGTGTATAAGAACGAGTGTCAGGTGACGCTCAGGGCACAGTATCCTGAGTCTGAACTTAGTACTGTGTCAGCTAGCTAATAAAAGCTGTCATGCCTCTGGAACCATTTGCCTCTTGTCTCCTGTTACATTTCTGGCGACCGCAGCAGGACGACAAAAGGGAAACGGATTATATTCTTTCCCCTCCCCCACTGCACGGTTGTGCCTGAGGAGGTCAGCCCCCCCGAATGGGTGGTGAGTGGCCACCACTGAGTTCAGTGTCCACCCGGACGGAGGACTGACCGACACTAGCTGGCTGGCAGTGGGGCTGTGAGGTTCTGGCAAGACACCTTTCCTGATCTCCGGAGGAGAGCGCGACGGCAGGCCACGCCCGAAGACAGCGGACAGGCGAGTATACTCTGGGTAGTAGACCGACCCAGTAAGGGTTGGAGAGGGGCTTGATCAACCCCTTAGTCAGTGTCAGTAGGGACTAGGTCCTGAAACCCACTAGGCTCCGGGAGGGAAACCGGGAGGACAGGTTTCCCGTTGTGTGAAAGAGTGTGACGGGCACATTCTTTCTATTTCTGAACTAAATGTAGACTCTCAGGCTTCTCTGAACTGCAGATTCCATGACCTTGTGTACACGAGCTGCATGAGCTGTAGAATGGAATGTGTTTAGATAACGTGCTTGAGAACCAGATAAACTGTTCAGCAGCTGAGGAGTGCAGGTTTTTTTTTTTTGTTGTCTCAGGCTGCTATAGAGTAAAAGCAGTCCGGGGTTTGGGACCCACTCATAAGACCACAGCCGGTGGTGTGAGTGGGCTCGAGGAAATAATTACTCCGGGTGCACGTTAACAGAGTGATATGACCCTTTTGATGGGAACTTAACCGTTGCATCATGCTAGAAGTTATTATAAGATACTAGGAAAAAATGCCCGTTTCTGAGTGCAATGAAACGGACGCTAGCAAGGGGCCCCCTCCCTCCGTCCCTCGGAGCTACTTGTGTTACTTGTTCGGGGTTCATGTTCGCCTCGCATTTCGGCCCTCGAGTGTTATAGCTCCGCCCTCGACGTCATGACGTTTTGACGCGTTGCCTTTTACATAGAGAGATAAGATTTTGTTTCTCTGGAACAGGAGAACTATGTATTCTACAGCAGACGGTGCAAGCTTTGTATATGCAGCACCAGGATTTCGTTGCTGGGGATAATGTTGTTTATCTTTCTTGAATCTGGTTGTTAAAAAGGGTATGACAATTCATGCTTTTCTTTAAGTCTTATGGGTATAGTATTACGGAGGTTAAATATAAAGCCTCCCTTCAGGAATGCAGCCTTGATTTTCCTCCAGCTGTTTTTGTCACGCTATGATAACTTTCAACTTTGTGATTTACTGAAAGGTGCATGATGGCATTTTCTGAGGTTTATAAGAAAAAAAAAAAAAAAAGAAATAAATAGGAATTATTTAGCTGAGTTTTGGGATTGTGTAGTTATTACAAATTTTATATACCTTGTATACCAGGATTTTGTGCTATCCCAGTGCCCTTCTAGGCAACTGCCTGGGTTGCCTCACTTTGTTTCTCTTTTATTACATTAGATTTAACATTTGTATTCTTATAGCTCCATGCTGCACTTGGGTTCAAAGCACGTTGCATCTGTTGTAATTTACTGTGAGGTTTATGGTATCGTGTTCATTTACTGACCATAGTCCCTAAAGAATGTAAAGAAAACCACAGAAGGTATCCCACACCCCAAAAGCTAAAACATTGGATTTTAAAACTCAGATTTGTAACTTATGTCAAAGTTACCGAGAGAGCTTGTTTCCTCCCCGCTTCTGCACAGATACATTCAGTTTAAACGAACCCTGCATTCGGGAAGAAAAAAAAAAAAAAAAAGGGGTCCAGTTTGTGCTTTTCTTCAGGGACATATCATCTGCCTGTAGCCATGATTCATTTGCCTTTTATGCAAACCTTATGAGTCTCGTAGGCAGTGCAAATCACAGCTGCTTAATTGTATTGCACTAAATTTGTTTTTCTCCACTGCAGAGGAGGGATGCAAATTCCTAAGTTATTCATGAGACTTGCAGACTATTTCTTGCCTATTCTTTGTACCTACCTCAGTAGGATTTGTACAATAAATGTTTGTCTAGTGAAATATCCCACGTGTATGTTCTGTACCCCAGGTAATTGAGATTTCAGAGAGATAAGTTTTAGGTTTCATGTGGATTTTCCTTGTTTCAGTGTTCAGTTGTTCGCTTATGATGTCACTCTTCTTTCTTTATTGATGACTTGCTCCCTCTGCTGATCTTTGTGTGTATTACATGCACAAGTTGCTTTGGGAAAGAAAAAAAAAAACAAACAAACAAAAAAAACCCAACTTTAATTTGTGTTCTCCAGGACCTCTTTCTCAAATTGAGTTATCCAACAAACAACTGTGTGGCGACAAGTGAACATGTAGAGAGACAGTCCCTGCCCAAAGGAGCTTGCGGTCTAAACCAGGGCAGACAGACAAGACTCACAATTACAGACTTTTGTTTTAATAATGTGATTTATGCAAGGAACCGTTTGTCTACTAAACTACTTAATGTGTTTAATTCATCATGCTTGTGATAAATATATATCTGTGTTACTTTACCTTGGGCAATTGGGACTCCAGAGATATTGCCCCCTCCAGGGTAAAGGAATTTAGCTGAATGCTCAGATTAAGAAGTTGTTAATGTACCTTGAATGAGAATGCTTTGTGCTGCTATAGAACATTTCTAGGCACCTGCCTACTTTGCTGACATCATTCTTGTTCTAACTTTTCTCCATAAATCATATGTCTCATGATTTTAGCTGGACGCTTAAACCTGGTTGTCCAGAGAGGTGAGGTCTACCATGATAAAGATCTAAATGTAAGTTTTAAATCATAGGGAATCACATTGTGAAGAAGATGGAAGCAAGTTCCCAGTCATTGAAAGGTTACTGAGATGTTTGAAGCTTGAAAAAGTTATACTGCCAATGTGCAAGTTGTGTGAATAACCACATGGCAGGAGTACATGATTATGTGCTACGAAAGTACACTTGTAAGTTAGATAGAAGGTTTGTGGAAGTGGATATATGTGGAAGTGTTTGAACAGGACTATACTCTTTGGGGATAGGCCAGAATAGCAATTCATTTTATTCTGTATTACCTATCAAAAGAAGCATGAAATTTGAGTATAGAATTAAGCTAATGGCATTTTGTTAAGGGTTTGACCAGATATTGAGTTAATTATTATCATTTATGCCCTGAGGCCTACATAGAGGCCCTGTTCTGATTAATTGATTTATCATTTGGAGTCCTCTTTCTTGTTTTTCAGGTTCATCAAATTGTCCTCTCACCTTAGTTGGCAGGCAGGACATGACATCATTTGAACTGTGATCACTGATGTCACCAGTCTGTGTTAAGGCCTGCTGTCTACCATTCCTGAAACAGACCTGGCCACCGCATTCTCCTCTGTTCTCAGGGTTGTTGCCTATTACTGCAATGAACTTTTTAGAATACGGTCTGTGATCTGATCATGGTTAGTTTCAGAAGTTGGAGGGGAAGGCCAATGCTGGGCAGGCTTCTAAGGTCTGTTTTGTGATCGTGGCTGAATAGATTTGGATGGGATAGAGTGGAGCTGTTTAGGGGCTTCAACGTTAACTTCAGAAATTTTTAGAACAAGGACAGTGCTGGGCAGACTTCTACGGTCTATTCCCTGAAAATGGCAACGATAAATAAAGACCGGGTATACATATGAAGTATTACATACCATATGTAATGAGTTTATCTTGTTGGACAGACTGGATGGACCGTACAGGTCTTTATCTGCTATCATCTACTATGTTACTGTATACAGGCACAACAAAAACTTACTGTTGTTACTGAAAGGAGGCTGAGCACATGAGATGCTCAGATGCTTCAAATGTTTCATTAGCAACCGGAGGCTATTCCTGGTGACATGCTCAGCTCACAGTTCAGAACTGTTGCACTGCAGAAAAGTTCTCAGTTTATTGGGTGAAGCAGGTTTCTACAAAGTAGTTGCACCATGTCCACCATACAATATAAAGACCAGCTTACTGGAATTCATTTTCTATCTAATGACCTATCACGTCTGGGATGACAGTGCAAACAGAATTAAATGAGTACTGTGTGCCTTCTAATGATGATTCTTTCTATTAGGGCATGCTCTGCTATTTAAATGTTTGGCTGTAAAAGGGACAGAAAAGCTTGAATAATTATCTTACTTTCCCCATTGTCCCTCCTACTTGAGGGTTTATTGTCTCCCTTTAAGGAAAGGCATGAAGCAGCCTCTGCCTAGAGTGTCCTTTTTCACTGACAGTGGGAAAAGAGCTCCCTCTAGTGGGCATTTATACTGCAAACTGAATAAAAATAAATTCATCCTGCTGTTTGTTCTAAGCATACAAAAGCCATGCTTCAGAGTACTTTGAACAGGACAGCTCTCCTTGCAAGTGAGTAGACTGGAAATTGACAGCTCTCTCTTTATCACTGCCTAGGGTTCATGCAATGGAAGAGAGAGAAGATCAGATAGACAGACTAGATTTTGTTCAAAATCAATTGGCTTTGTTAACAGAAGATATAAAGAAAAGAATTAAAGAGGTTTCAGAAGAAGTAGCATCAAAGGTTTCTAGTGCTATGACTGATGAAATTTGTCGGCTTTCTGTATTGGTTGATGAATTTACTTCAGATTTTCACCCAGCTTCTGAAGTACTAAAAGTTTATAAAAATGAACTGAATGTGCACATAGAGGAAGGCATGGGAAGAAACTTGGCTGATCGCTGTAACAATGCAGTCAATGCATCCATGCAGCAAGCACAGGAGGAAATGATTGGAAATCTGAAGCCTTTGCTGCCCTCTGGTGTTCAGTGTAACCTTTATATCCCAAAACATTGCACCAATGCTGGACAGAGATTCTGGTTGAACTCATTTTTTAGATAAACTGCTAAACTCTAGGCCAGCAGTTAAACTGGTGGTCCATATAGGAATATTGCTATACATTCTCAATTGTAATGATTTCTTTTTGCTTACTTGGTATAGGCATCATCAGTAACGCCTCTGAAGCCAATGATTGTTTCCTGTATGATTTTGTTACAAGACATATTTCTATGGTATCGCATGTATTGTCTCATGTTGCAAACACAAGATCCTAAAGTTCATCCAGTCCCACACACAGTATACCCTATGCAGCTCGACATAGCAACCCGCCAGAGATCTGATGATGTGCCAGATCGAATTTGGACCAGTTGTCCAGTACGTGGGTGACCTGTTGATTGTGTAGTGTTCGCCTGAGGGTTCTTGACAGCGGCTTGCAAATGCCACTGAAATCTGTCACCTGCTTGAAGCTGTGTGGAAGCCACGAAAAGTCGCTGTGATGCACTGTAGGGCCTACACAGGGAAGACAGATTCCATGGCCCGGGGCAACCGGCGTGCGGACGAGGCAGCCAAGAAAGCCTGTCAAGAACCCTACCCTCCTGAACCTACTCCTCATCCATCTCCCTGAGGAAACCCCCGCATTTGCAGAAACTCCCCCAACAGGGAGTCTTGAAATCTACCAGAAGCCAGGAACCCCCGAGTACCGACCAGTTCAGGACTTGAGGAAAGTCAATAATCAGGTTGTGGGTATCGTTGCTCTTGTACCTAATCCCTACTCCATTTAGCCCAAGTGCCAGCCCAAACCACGTGGTACAGTACGAGTACGGGCCTGTCGTCCAGTATATAGACGACCTGTTGGTGGCCCGGGAAATGTACACGGACTGTGCAGAAGCTACCCTTTACCTCTTGAAAACCCTGGAAGCCCTAGGGTACCGAGCCCGCCGAAAGAAGGCACAGATATGCGACATCGAAGTCGCATACCCAGGATTTCGCCTCCGAGAAGGAAACCGAAGGCTCGGTACACCCCATACCCAAGCTATCCGCAACCAACCCATTCCTGCAAATAAGAAAGAACTGTGTGCGCTACTGGGGGCAGCCGGATACTGCCGGATCTGGATCATTAATTTCGCTGTTTTGCCCCAAGACCTGTATACCAAACTGAAAGGGCCTGAACCCGAGGCCCAACCCTTCCAGTGGGAAAAACACGAATTGAGGGCCCTAGCGGGTTTAAAAACAGCCCTTGTATCCCCCCAGTACTTGGACTCCCAGATGTAACGAAGCCTTACCTTCTTGCGGAAGAAGGCGGGGTCTGTGGGAAGTGGAATACTTCCAAATGTTGCCTGACCATTAATGATACTGCAGCTGCGGTACTAAATATAGCTAATGACATTAGAAAGCTTGCACATGTTCCCGTCCAGAGATGGACATCTATGCTTGGTGGGATTCTCTCTTTGGGGGCACGTGGTGGAATAAATTAATATTTTTCGGTGTCTATCTGTTTGGGGGCCTTGTATTCTTACCCTGTTTACTTCCATGTGTTTTATCTTTTGCTCGCAGGGCTATGGCACGTACTGCTGACCAGCGTGCTCTGCAAATTATGTGTCTCCAGATGTACTCTTCCCTGCTGTCAGTAGATGTGGATCCTGATTCCTCTGAGGATGACCCCTAACTTCAGCAACATTCCACCATACCTCCACTCTCCCCTACTAACCTAACCTCTTTTGTATTTTTCCAGATATTGTGCACCACTTGCCCTCTGGGCCATCTACACCTTTCCTGGCAAAGACCGGTACAAAGGGGGGAGCGTCCAATAGGGACCTTTCGTCTCAACCCCGGTGAAGAACTCAACGGCCACGAAAGGAACCTTAGGGCCATCACTTCTTGAACTTCTCTACATTTACACCACCTCTGTTGTTGTGATACTTTTCACTTGGACAATTGATAAAGTATCAAAGGGGGGATTGTAGGGGGGGGGGCAGCTTGACTGTTTTGCTGAAACTGGAGTCAGTTTATACTAGAGTTAGATTTTGCTGTAAAGGACAATCTATTGTGCTTAGCTAAAAGAAGCTGTAACTTGTAACATGGCAGCCATTAACTTTGCTTTTTTTGTGAAATACATTTTCTCTCCGTCTGTGCCTTTTCTGAAATGTAAGGCTTGCAAGCTGACAGTAGCTCAGAGGAAGCAGCTGTCACCAGATAGCAGAAACCAGCTGGAACTTGTGCTGCTTATCAGTATATTGCCTTATATGGTATATGCAATGCCAAATAACTGTGAATAGACTAGAGACCAGTGTTGGAAATAGAGGGTTGTGTGCAAAGCCAAAGATAAGTTTTGTTTCCTGGGTTTTGTGTAAGATCCTCTGTCTGTAACTGCGCATGACTACTGATAAGAGTGTATAAGAATGAGTGTCAGGTGACGCTCGGGGCACAGTATCCTGAGTCTGAATTTAGTACTGTGTCAGCTAGCTAATAAAAGCTGTCATGCCTCTGGAACCATTTGCCTCTTGTCTCCTGTTACATTTCTCTCCTGTTACATCAGGACCCCCTATGCTCAAACAATAGAATAATCCATTTGTTTATCTAAAAGGTAAAGTTCTACAAAACAGATGAAGATGTGATTCCATGTGCCCCAATATAAGAGGGTTTAATTCTACTTCCATTTAATTTCAATATATTCTATCATCGTTATAACACCAGGCTTCCCAGGGCAGATTACAACAACAGTTAAGATGAACCCATCAGGAAACAGGATATTCTCATTGAAATTTGGCCATCTGTATTGTATACAGTGTATTTATTTAGTTTTTAGTGTAGAAAAATGAGCACAAAATACAAGTTTAAAATTGCTGTTTCTACCAGCTATAATAATTTTTAAAGCTGTTTTAGTGTTATTCAATTGTGAGCTACAGATGGGAAGCTTTCAAATAAATTAAAAAGCTGTCCAGTAAGAAACAAAAAACAAAACCCTTTTGTCCTCCTCCTTTTAAGGCACCAGTTCAAACAGCTTTAGACTTGTTTCAGATGGAACAATTTAAAAACGACAATGTGGAGCAGTTGCTTGCTTTGTTTTGAGTGAATGGGGATGACGGCTGCGCTGGGAAGGGGAAACTTAAACTGTCCTAATTGGCTTCCTTGCTTACAATGGACTAGATAGGCTCACTTCCACTCCTGTTTATTTAACCTCCTTGTTCTACACAGATGCACTTTAAGGAGGTAGGAAATCCCAGAAACACCTCACCCAAGAAGCGTGCATGACCCATTTTGTGACCTGAAGTTAGTAGGCAGAGCTTATCATCCTATCAAGTATGTTCTTTTGGGTGTACCAAGATGAAGTGGCTTCAGCCTTTTTACATCATGCCGTCTCCTTGGCCACACCAGGGGGAGGAGCTCTGAACATGCTCTCTGCCTGTTCTTTCTTTGTGTAGTGTCTGCAAGAACTGCAAAACCGGAAAAAAGACTGAGAACAAAAGCAAAAGCTTTCTGTCTCTGGCTTCTGGAATCCCTGCAAGACCCAGTCTCAGATCTGCAGAGGGAATTTATCTGAGTCCTGGAATCAGCTCAACCTCCTCCTGTTTTATTCATCTGTCCAGGAAAAGGGAAATCTCCAGCTTGAATCTATTCCAGCAGCAGCTGCAGAATTCAGAGGGGAAACAGCAGGAAAATGTCTGCCCTGGTTTCTGATCAGGTAAGAAACTATTCTCTCTCCTCTTGCACACAGGGTTCCAGCACTAACAGGAAAATATTTCTGTACAGTTTTTCCTGCTTTCTCTTCTCTCTCCTTATTTGTCCATGTCGAGTGAAGCAGTAGGTCTAGTTTATGTTTATTAAAACAATATACTGTAAAGGTAAACAAAAGATTAAAGCTGTTTACAGCCAGCCCCAGGGTCCTTCCCTCTGTTGCCATATGGGAAGGAGGCAGCAGGGGGAAAGCTTCAGGCCAGCTGGAGAGAGCAAGACTGCTGACCCTACCTGTCAATGCTGCAAATCTGTAGGCCTTTGAGGAGGGGGACAGTGGGAGGTAGGGAGGCATGTGGGACCCCTAGGGGGGAACAGGGTGGGGGCCAGAGGCTGCACATAAATGGAAGACAGAGGGGAAGATTCTGCATATGGATGGAAGTGAAGTGGGGGATCCACATGAAGGAAAAGAAAGAGGAGAGGGGGGAAATGCACATGTAAGAGAAAGGGAGTGGGAAAGCAAATGAAAGGAAAGGAAGGGATGGGAGAGGAGACTATTCCGCACATGGATAGAAGGAAAATGTGTGTGTGAGTGTAGAAGAGAAGGCAGAGGGGAAAATGCACATGAATGTGGCAAGTGGTAAAAAAACGGATACAGCTGGATCCTCGGGATCTTCCCGGATTCCATCAGAAAACTTTTAAAACTTCTTTTTTTTTTGGCAGTTGTTTAGATACTGACATTTTACATCTATTCGCCAAATTTTTTTTTGTTTTCTCTGTTGATTGCATTTAGCGCTACAGATTATTGATTATTCTCCCTGACCCTCCCATTTGCGCACAATCTCGTCCACCTTAAAAGGGGCGAGCCCCCGTACTACCATAAATTTGACTGGTTCCTCTCCAGAGGACGGTAACGTCACGTCATAGGGGGCGTGACTTAGCAGGATCTGTTTTCTCGGGGGTTGGATTAAAAAAGGGGCGAGCCCACCTGCTGCCGTGAATTTTACTGGTTCCTCTCCGCAGGAAGGTAACGTCACGTCACAGGGGGCGGGACTTAGCAGGATCTGTTTTTCTCGGAGGTTGAATAAAGCCAGTAGGCGGAGCTTGCCTGGACTAGACTGAGCATGCTGCCGTTTTAGTTCACCAAAACAATAGCAATTGACAACACTAGCAAAAGATTATTAGAAATAACGGACTGGTTATGCGCAGTGCTGTAGCGAGGGCGGCTGACACCCAGGACGGGTCGCTGCTGCGCACCCCACCCCAGATGCAGCACGGTGCACCCTCCCCCCCTCGTCATGCACCATCCCTCCTCCGGAGCTTACTACCATAGGAAAGCGGGGGGCGGGCGGCAGGGCCGATCCGTCCCGAGTGCACGTCGCTGGGAGTTGCGTTGGTTCCGCTGGTTCCCTGCTCTCTCTGCCCCGGGGCAGAGGGAGCAGGGAACCAGCGGAGCCGACACCCCCCCCCCCCCCCCCCGAGCGGCGTGCACCCGAGGCGGACTGCCCCACCGCCCCCCCTTCCTACACCACTGGTTATGCGTGGTCCATCTGTATATTCTAAACCTAATCCAGTTGAATACAGATGACCAAATTTCATAGAGCTCCTGTTTCCTGATTGGTTCATCTTAATTGTTGTTGGAATCTGCCTTGGGAAGCCTGGTGTTATAAAGATGGAATAAAAAAACTCCTTTAATTGGGGCACATGGAATTACATGTTCATCTCACCTGTCATGTAGACGTTGACATTTTAGATATACAAATGGATTATTGTATTTTTAGGCATATTTCAGCGGAGATTAAATAAAACAGTACAGGGGTCTTCCTATGTAGACCAATAAAGCCAGTAGGCGGAGCTTGCCTGGACTAGACTGAGCATGCCGCCGTTTTAGTTCACCAAAACAATAGCAATTGACAACACTAGCAAAAGATTATTAGAAATAACGGACTGGTTATGCACAGTGCCATAGCGAGGGCAGCTGACACCCGGGACGGGTCGCCGCTGCGCCCCCCCCCCCCCCCCCCCCCGGGTGCAGCATGGTGCACCTTCCCCCCTCGGCATCACCCCCCCCCCCCCCTCCGGAGCGCATTCTTACTACCATGGGAAAGGGGGGGGGGCGGGCAGCAGGGCCGATCTGCCCCGAGTGCACGTCGCTGGAAGTTGCATCGGCTCCGTTGGTTCCCTGCTCTCTCTGCCCCGTAACAGGAAGTAACCTGTTCCGGGTCAGAGGGAGCAGGGAACCAGCGGAGCTGACACCCCCCCCCCCCCGAGCGGCGTGCACCCGGGGCGGACCGCCCCACTCCCCCCCCCCCCCCCTCCTACGCCACTGGTTATGCGTGGTCCATCTGTATAGTCTAAACCTAATCCAGTTGGATACAGATGACCAAATTTCATAGAGCTCCTGTTTCCTGATTGGAATCTGCCTTGGGAAGCCTGGTGTTATAAAAATGGAATAAAAAAACTCTCCTTTAATTGGGGCACATGGAATCACGTCTTCATCTCGTCTGTCATGTACACGTTGACATTTTAGATATACAAATGGATTATTCTATATTTAGGCATATTTCAGGGACAAGTGGTTTTATAACTCAAAAGAAAAATCAATATTTTATTTCATTCAGATCTCTTTTGCTTAAACATAACTAAATGAGCTAGAAGCCCCTAATGCAGTCCATAGGTTTTCTTATGTTCTGTTCTTGTCATAACTTATACTGTGCCAAAATGAAAACTCTTATCGCTATCTCCTTGAGGTTAAATGAGGGGACATGGGATGAGCTTATCTGGTCCACATGAGACGGTATGACTATGAAGTTGAAGCCAGTCCCCCTGCAGCAGCCATCTCCATTTGTCAAAAACAATAGCAAAGTAGATTTACCTTCTCTCTTGTAAGGGGATGGGGGGTGGGGGAGGGAAGAAGATCTAAGAGGAGTTGTAGGGGGCTGGTGGAATTTTCAAGTGGGGCTGGTCTTAGCAAGTGCGGGGGGCCCTGTGCAGACCAATTTGGTGGGGCCCCTTCCTAGCCCCGCCCTGCCGTAGCCCCACCCCGCCATAGCTCCACCCCATTGATAAGATTATTCCATTTTTAGAACATTTTTTTATTTATGAAATTTCAAATAAAGACAAATGAAGCTAAACTTGTACAAAAAAACTGATTGAAATAATAAGCACAATGCTATCATGAAACCTCCCCTCCCCAGAAATTATTCAGTTCAAGTCCACTACAATTAGTAGTTCCAATTCTCATAACAAAGGAGAACTGGCATCTCGAGCTCGCTTTGTTTGACTCATAATATGCTCCTTATTTGCTGAAGGACATAAGGAAGGCAGGGTTACTTTTAATTTGTAACTAAACAGAAAATTTGATATAGTAGTCAGTGTAAAATTAAATGTTTACCCAGCAGCATAAAAGCAAAAATAATATAGATATATGCAATAAAAATGAAATGACAAGATATACAATACAATAAAGTGATGTGTAAAATATAATGTACAATATAAAAACATATAGACCACCAAGGTATTAAAATTGTTTTAAAATATATACCACAACTGTCTGACTCAAGAAGACTCCGACTCTGTCTGTCATCCATAATTGTCTGACAACACACAGAAAAAAAAATAAGTAAAAATAAAATAGTCACAATTAATACCTTATACACCAATATACCAGCCATACGGAAACTGCAGACCATCAACAATTTGAAGCTAGCAAGGGATCATAATATCACAGTTCTCATGTAGAGCCACAAAACACCCTTTTAGAGGTAGTGTGTCATGATTTAGGCTCTACACCCTTTCTGATGTTTGGTGCCACCTTAGTAAGGCCAACACACAATCTCTCCACTACAAAACACTATACACAAACTTGTGCAAAAACACACTCATAACTTTAACAGCACTAATTCCAAGGACAGGACGAGCTCAGTGGTGTGCTGGAGCAGGCTCTCACAGGCTCGCAAGAGCCGGTTGTTAAGTTTTTAAGAATTTTGGGAGCCGGTTGTTAAAGTAGGGCCCTCCGTGGCTACTTTAACAACTGGCTCCCAAAATGTGGGTTTTGGGCCCCCTGCTGAATTATCTTTTACTTTGCTGGTGGGGATGCTGAGCCCTGCCAGCCAAGTAAATAGACTACTGCTGCTCCCCGCTCCTTGTTTCCAGCATGCTGCTCAGAGCAAGACGTTGGGAGTGGTGGCAGTCCATTTATTGGCTGCCAGCAAAGGTATGCCTAGCTTGCCCGCACGAAGGGAGGGAGGAAAGAGAGGCAAGTGTTGCTTCCCCCGGCCACCCCTGGCCCTTCCAACTGCAGAGCTGGCTACGTCCGGAGAAAGAGCCTGTTGTTAAAAATTTACCAGCACACCCCTGGACGAGCTACAACCTTATGCGTGACGTGGAAAGGCATCTGTAATTACACCGGGCTCTAAAACACCAGTGCACAACCTAGTGAAAAAAACAAAACAAAAAGGGCTGCAAATACTATACGCTAGCAGAATACTGCACCTTGATCACACCTGAAAAACACATGACACAACAGATATGAAGGCAAAATACTGAACTGGAAAGTAACCTCAAGAAGTCAGACTCAGCATGCAGCAATACTAGAAAAATTGAAACTTACATGAAAAATATCAGAGATGCACATTTCCAAAAACTGACATATTCCAATTAATAAATCCTGAATAAAATAGTTTTTTCTACCTTTGTTGTCTGATTATTTAGTTTTTCTATTCACTTTGGAGGCAAGATGAGTGAGAGCGGAAGGATGACTGAAGTTAAGGGAGCACTGCAGCAAGGATGACTAAGGCTGTAATCCAGGCTACTGGGGAGATGAGAGGCTTGGACATAAATATTGGGAAAGGATAACAGGATCTGGAGTGGGAGAGCACTAAGGTAGGAAGATGGATGGGGATGTGTGGCAGCACTAGTGAGAGAATGAATGATACTGGGAGGGTGGAGGGTGACTGAGGTGTAGTGTGGAGTACACAGGTGAGACTTGGGGTGAACCCTGGGGAAGGATGAGGCATATGGGACCACTTAGGGGTGGATGAGTAAGGCTCAGAAGGAAGAATTAATAAAATTAAGGTGCACTGAAGAAGGGAGGTTAAAGATGATTAAAAAGGATACCTATGGGTAAAAGTGGGCAGGGCCTGAAAGGGGAAGAAGGGGACTACTGTGGCTCCCTGGAGGCAAGGGTGGGTCCCACAGGCAAAAAAATCTTTGACAAAATGGTGGACTACAGGCAGCTGAAACATTTCACCACCACAGACAGAGACAGACAGACAGAACTTTAATTTAAAAAGGTTCTTCCTAGAAAAAAATCTATCATCATACCTGTAACCTGGCTGGCTTGCTGCCTTAATGGATTGATTTGGCACAACTGTTGTAGCACAGAAAGACAGTATATCAAATCACATCCCCTTTCATAGTATTCTCTGCTTCAAACCCAATGCCCTTCTCTCCCATTCACACTGCCAGTGCCTGCACAACTCTCCACTCCTTCAAGACAACGTTTTCTCCCTCCAGTCCCCAGTCCAAATCCTGTTCAGCCCACTGCCAATCTCTGAATCTCACTCACTCTTCTCTCCTCTGGTCTCCCTTTCTCCCTCCAATCGCTGTTCTGCCATCCCCAGCTAAGGCCACTTTTTCTCCCTTCCATTCTCCTCAGGCCTCTAGTCTGTCCCTGAGTCCCTGCTGATCCGCTCACCCTCAGGTTTCTCCTCTCCCTGTCAATTCCTAGTGCCCATTTCCCCTCACCCTCAAACCTTGGTTCCTTTTTTTCTCTCCTGCCATCACATCTTTCTCCCCCACCCCTTCACAATTCCCTTTACCTCTTTACCAATCACCTGCCAACCCAAAGGTTCATCAGGTCTTTTTCTCCTCAAGCCCCAGCCATCTCCACTCTCCCTTTACTACCTGCCTCTTCTTTCTAATATCCCATCACAATCTCAAGTCGCCTACCAGCACTCCAGCAGTAGCAGCAGCCTTCTTCACTCAGTCAGTAGACGGCGTCAGCGACGATGGCTTACCTCACCACCTCCAGCTTTTCCCGCTCAGTGACTACCGCCCTCGCGGTCCGGAAACAGGAAATATCAGAACTTCAGAAGGCGGGACATTGAGCGGGAAGCTGGAGCCTGGAGGTGAGCCGTCTATCTGTCCTAGTAGTTGTCGGGGGTGGGGCCGTCGCTGCCTGGGCTGGGCCTGGCTGGCTCGCTAGCATCCCTGATTTGCTGCAGTTAGTCGCCGGGGTACGGAGAGGAGGGGACTCTCAGGAGCTGACGGCGGGCCTAAACCGGGGGTAGACGCCGCGCCAGTGATGATGATTAAGCGGTCGTTGAAGCGAGCAGCGGCAGTCCGGCGGAGGTCAGAGCGAGGTAGAGTTGAGGCACGCCGCGCGGGGGCCCCTTAGGCACGGGGCCCTATGCGGCCGCCTCGGTCGCCTCTGCTTAAGACCGGCCCTGTTTTCAAGGGTCTGTGAAGGGGGAGGGTTATTTTCAAAATATATTTGTCAGTACTGCAGAAGCTGCTTTGTTATTTCCAGCGCTAGATTTTTTTATTTTTATTTTTGTTACATTTGTACCCCGCGCTTTCCCACTCATGGCAGGCTCAATGTGGCTATGCCTGCCTTTTTCTTTATGATGACAATAAAGAGAGTGCTCTATAAAAATACTTGCAAAAGTTTTAATGCCTATGTGTGTCATTTTTTTAAATTTGACAAAATTGTATTTTATTTTAAAGCTTCTCCTATGACCATATAACATAAAATTTTTAAATCAGCAAAACAGCATTAAAAATTACTGTACCTGCTAGACACAGCAGAAACTGTTTGCATATGTGTAAAATTTGATGGAAGGGCTGCTCACACCTAAATCCAGCTGTATTCATTGTCTGAGGGGCAGCATTCACTTAGACTCAGCTCTGTTTCTCATCAGAAGGGCGAAATAGGACCCTGGTGTATTTGGGATCAGAGGGCCGGCATTCAGCTAGATCCAGGTCTATTTTTGATCAGAAGGGCCGCAAACTGCAGGATCCAGCTCTATTTTCGATCTCAAGGGCCACAAACACTGGGATCCTTGTTTATTTTGCTCAGAAGCAGTGCTTTTTTTGTGCCGGTACGCAACGGTACGGCGTACTGGCACCTTTTTTCAGAGGTCCAGTGATTTTCCTCCCTCCCCTCTCCCATGGCCAGCGATTCTGTCCCGTCCCGGTCCCTTACCGTGGTTCCCAACGCGGGGGGCGAAGATCGACGGAGGCCGCAGGATCCAGGGCGGCAGGGACGAGTCGCCGACGGGGCCGGCGCTGCCGCGGGCCGCTCCGAGGCCGGCGAACCGCGGGAGCAAACGCCGGTCTCAGAGAAGGGAGCACGCCGGCCAAGATGGCGGCGCTGGCGTCGTCGTCTCCCTGGCTCAGCGCGGACCAGCGAGCCCGCTCCGCCTACTCGCGCCGGATTGGCGCATTGCAACGAGAGACTCCGCCTACAAGGTGGCCTGGCCTATCCAGGCGCGCCTTGCCTGCCAGAGCTGAGGAGATTGGTTCCTCTTCTAGGAAGGAGGGAACTGGCGGGAGATTTAAACCACGAAACAGGAAGAGTCAGTGCTTCCGTTTCGTTCGTCAGAAGCCACGCCAGAGACTGTCTCCTCTTCAGCTAGCCGTTCCTGTTAGCCAACTCCAGAGACTGTCTCCTCTTCAGCTAGCCGTTCCTGCTAGCCAACCCCAGAGATTGTCTCCTCTTCAGCTAGCCGTTCCTGCTAGCCAACCCCAGAGATTGTCTCCTCTTCAGCTAGCCGTCCTTGCTAGCCAACTCCAGAGACTGCATCCTCTTCAGCTAGCCGTCCTTGCTAGCCAACTCCAGAGACTGTGTTCCCTTCAGCTAGCCGTCCTTGCTAGCCAACCCCAGAGACTGCATCCTCTTCAGCTAGCTGTCCTTGCTAGCCAACTCCAGAGACTGTGTTCCCTTCAGCTAGCCGTCCTTCCTAGCCAACTCCAGAGACGGTGTTTCCTTCAGCTAGCCGTCATTGCTAGCCAACTCCAGAGACTGTGTCCTCTTCAGCTAGCCGTCCTTGCTAGCCAACTCCAGAGACTGTGTCCTCTTCAGCTAGCCGTCCTTGCTAGCCAACTCCAGAGACTGTGTCCCCTTCAGCTAGCCGTCCTTGCTAGCCAACTCCAGAGACTGTGTCCTCTTCAGCTAGCCGTCCTTGCTAGCCAACTCCAGAGACTGGGTCCTCTTCAGCTAGCCGTCCTTGCTAGCCAACTCCAGAGACTGCGTCCTCTTCAGCTAGCCGTCCTTGCTAGCCAACTCCAGAGACTGCATCCTCTTCAGCTAGCCGTCCTTGCTAGCCAACTCCAGAGACGGTGTTCCCGTTAGCTAGCCGTCCTTGCTAGCCAACCCCAGAGACTGTATCCTTTCAGCTAGCCGTCCTTGCTAGCGGCCCTTCAGAGACTGAGTTGCTGACTACCAGCCAGGTCGACCGTCACCCCGCGGTTCCAGCAGTCCTGCTGACCGCCTGCAGCTGGGGGCTCAACCCCCGGTGAACGGCGGTCGCCGCGGGTGAAGATTCGGGGTGCGCGGCGGTCCTCGGAGGTCTTCCCGGGCCTCAGGGAACCTACGGGCTCACCAACACCCCTCACAGGACAGGAAACGGAAGCCATGAGCTCGCCTACGCAGCCTGATCTACGGGACCTGGCCAAGGTTCTTCAGCAACAGCAGGAGCAGCTGAACGCCCTGTCGGGGGCGCTCCAGAACGTATGCTCGCAACTTTCAACGCTTCAGGTACAGAACCAGGCCGCTGCGGTCCAGGGGGCCGCAGCGGCTCCCCGTTCGGGAGGGTTCCGCACGGGACCTCGGTTCCCTGAGCCGACACGATATAATGGGGCCCCCGGAGGTTGCCAGGGGTTCCTCAACCAGTGCAATTTGGCCTTCCGGATGCAACCGGAGACATTTGCTATGGACCAAAGTAAGGTGGGCTATATCATGGGCCTATGCGAAGGGAAGGCCCTGGCCTGGGTGGCACCACTTAACGAGCAACAGGATCCCATATTGGATGACTATAATGAATTTCAGCGCCGGTTCCGTATGGTGTTCGATCTTCCTGGGAGACACTCTTCCGTGGCGTCGGAGCTGCTGCGAATCCATCAGGGTGAGGGAACGGTGGCCGATTATGCCATTCGCTTCCGGACTTTAGCCACGGAGCTCCGTTGGAACCCGGAGTCCTTGATGGCCATCTTTACGGAAGGGTTACAAGAACGAATCAAGGACGAATTGGCGGGGCAAGAGGTCCCTAGCCAATTGGATGCCCTGATTTCACTCTGTATCCGAGTAGACACCCGCTTCCAGGAGCGAGCGAGAGCCCGGGCGGAACGGCAGAAGTGGGTACGGGGAACGTCCCGGACTACTAAGGGGCCGTCTCTTCGCCCTGGGAACCGGGACCCCAAGGAGAATGGGGAGGAGCCGATGGTGATGGGCCGTCAACGGTTGGCCTCCTCCAACAGGAAAAAACGCTTGTGGGACGGACTGTGCCTCTATTGTGGTGAGGCCGGACATTTTATTCGAGCCTGTCCCTCCCGGGCGGGAAACGTCTCCCCCAAGGCACCTTGAGGGGAGGGGTCTTGGGGCATTCCACTCCCCTACCGGATTCCCTGATCACTCTGCCAGTTATACTACGGTGGCACGAGACCGCGATCCAGACCCGGGCCCTAGTGGACTCTGGGTCGGGGGCAATTTCATCGGGCACGAACTGCTACAACAAATGGGCTGGCCCACGCTCCCGCGGCGGCCGGCGCTGCAAATAACCTCCATCCAAGGAACTACATTACCGCAGCCGGTCACGGAGACCTCCTCCTTTTTGGAATTGCAAGTAGGGGAGGATCACCGGGAAGAAGTCCAATTCCTGGTACTGTCCCGCACCATTCATCCGGTGGTTCTGGGATTGCCCTGGCTACGGAGGCATAGCCCTGTTATTGATTGGATCGAGGGAGGTATCCAAGCTTGGGGCAGTTCCTGTCGGGAGACCTGTTGTAAGGGCCGGACGGGCAGCTGCCCTGCACTAAATAGTATGCCCGGGAGGGCGCGGATAGAGCTGGGCTCTCTGCCCATGGACTACAGGGACTTTGCAGATGTGTTTTGTCCAATGGAGGCGGAGGTTCTACCGCCTCATCGATCGTTCGACTGTGCCATTAACTTAATGGCAGATACCATGCCCCCGCGGGGCCGACTCTATGCCCTGTCCCGAGGGGAGTCCAAAGCTATGCAGGAGTACATCCGGGAGAATTTGCGAAGAGGCTTTATCCGGCCCTCCACGTCCCCAGCCGGGGCCGGCTTCTTTTTTGTTACGAAGAAGGATGGCTCCTTGAGGCCTTGCATTGATTATCGGGGTTTAAATGCCATCACGGTAAAGGATCGGTTTCCTCTACCACTTATTCCCGAACTCTTTGACAGACTGCAAGGAGCCCAGCTGTTTACCAAGTTGGATTTACGGGGGGCCTACAATTTGGTGCGAATCCGGCGAGGGGACGAATGGAAGACGGCTTTTAACACCCACGAGGGACATTTTGAGTATCGGGTGATGCCATTTGGCCTATGTAATGCCCCTGCGGTGTTTCAGCGACTTATTAATTTTGTGCTCGAGGACTTGCTGAACTCCACAGTGATTGTTTATCTGGACGACATCTTGGTGTTTTCACAAAACCCCGCGGAACATGTGGGTCATGTTCGCGCAGTACTGCAGCGGTTGCGACAACACCGCTTGTTTGCTAAGCTCAGCAAGTGCGCTTTTCACCAGAGGTCATTACCCTTTTTGGGACATATTCTGCTACCCGGAGGGCTACAGATGGAGCCGGATAAACTCCGGGCGATACGAGAATGGCCCCAGCCACTGGGATTGAAAGCACTGCAACGTTTCTTGGGGTTCGCGAACCACTATCGCCAGTTTATTCCCCAGTATTCACAACTGACGGCGCCGTTGACAGCGCTCACTCGGAAAAATGCGAAAGTCCGGGACTGGCCGCCCGAGGCGCAGGAGGCCTTTCGCCAGGTAAAGGAGGCCTTCAACTCAGCGTCCATTTTGTTAGCCCCGGATCCAGAAAAACCTTTTATTGTGGAGGTGGACGCGTCCGCGTTGGGAGCTGGGGCGGTCCTCTCGCAAGTGAATTCCAAGGGCCGGCGCCAGCCGTGCTCTTTCTTTTCTCGAAGATTCTCCCCGGCGGAGGGTAACTATACAGTAGGGGACCGAGAGCTACTAGCATTAAAATTAGCTCTGCAGGAATGGAGACATCTGCTGGAGGGAGCGGAACATCGATTCACGGTGATCACTGACCACAAGAATCTACTGTATCTGCAAGAGGCTCAACGACTCAATCCCCGACAAGCCCGGTGGTCGTTGTTTTTCGCCAGATTTCATTTTCAGCTGGTTTTTCGAGCGGCTGCTCAAAATACCCCGGCGGACTCCCTCTCCAGAGCATTCCAGGTTCCAGAGGAGACTAAGGAAACCCATTCCATGTTGGATCCAGCATGCCTCAGCGCTGCCGTGGGGGAGATTACTCCTACTAAAGAACTAGTGCCGGCCGCTGAGCGAGCAAAGGTAATGCAATGGGGGCACTCGTCTAGATGGGCGGGACATTTTGGGTATCAAAAGACTCTGCGTCTCATTTCCCGACAATATCAATGGCCTAAAATGAGGCAGGACATTCTTCAGTTTGTCACCACCTGTCCGGTGTGCGCCCGGACCAAACCGATGATCGGGGCCCCCATGGGGAAGCTACAACCCCTGTCCGTACCAACAGGTCCCTGGACGGAGCTTTCCATGGATTTTATCACCGACCTCCCCAGTTCCCGGGGACATACGGTGATTTGGGTGGTAATTGACCGCTTTTCTCGGATGGCCCATTTCGTTCCCCTCCCGGGACTTCCTTCGGCGGGCGCTTTGGCCCAACACTTCATCCAACACATTTTTCGACTCCATGGGCTGCCTCTTCGGATTATTAGTGACCGAGGGCCTCAATTCACCTCACGCTTCTGGAGGGCCTTGTGTACAGCGTTGGGGGTGAAGACCGAGTTCTCATCAGCATACCACCCCCAAACCAATGGCATGGTCGAGAGGGCGAACCAAACGTTAAAAGGGTTCCTACGAGCATTCGTCAACAAACGCCAAGATAACTGGGCCGAGTTTGCATATAATTACAGTGTCCACTCGGCCTCGGGAGACTCTCCGTTCTCCTTGGTGTACGGACGACATCCTCGACTTCCAGCACCTTTCCCGTCTGGATCTCCGACCCCCATGGTCAAGGTGACTCTGGCCGATCTGCAGAGAGTCTGGGAAATGGCCCGAGAACAATTGCAGGAGGCAGCCACCAAATACAAGGTCTTCGCAGATCGGCATCGGAAAACCGCCCCTGTCTTGCAACCAGGGCAGAAGGTGTGGTTAAGCACGAAATACCTCCGGCTTCGGGTACCCTCCCGGAGATTGGGACCTCGGTACATTGGACCCTTTGCAATCCAGTCTCGACTTGGAGCTGTGACATATCGATTGCGGCTACCTAGGACTCTGCGGGTACATAACGCCTTCCATATTTCCTTATTGAAGCGTTTTCAAGGGTCTCAATGGCATCCGCAACAGCAAGAGACTGAAGATCTAGAAGCGGATCCCGATCCAGAGTTTGAAGTGGACGAGGTCCTGGATGCAAAAAGACAGCGAGGAAAGCTATATTACTTATTGTCCTGGAAGAACTTTGGCCCCGAAGACAACGCCTGGGAGCCCGCGGCGAACGTCCATGCTCCAGAGTTGGTCAAAGCCTTCCACGCCCGGTATCCTTCCAAACCCGGGCCCAGGAAGAAGGGGGCATCCGGGGAGGATACTGTCTCGTCCCGGTCCCTTACCGTGGTTCCCAACGCGGGGGGCGAAGATCGACGGAGGCCGCAGGATCCAGGGCGGCAGGGACGAGTCGCCGATGGGGCCGGCGCTGCCGCGGGCCGCACCGAGGCTGGCGAACCGCGGGAGCGAACGCCGGTCTCGGAGAAGGGAGCACGCCGGCCAAGATGGCGGCGCCGGCGTCGTCGTCTCCCTGGCTCAGCGCGGACCAGCGAGCCCGCTCCGCCTACTCGCGCCGGATTGGCGCATTGCAACGAGAGACTCCGCCTGCAAGGTGGCCTGGCCTATCCAGGCGCGCCTTGCCTGCCAGAGCTGAGGGGATTGGTTCCTCTTCTAGGAAGGAGGGAACTGGCGGGAGATTTAAACCACGAAACAGGAAGAGTCAGTGCTTCCGTTTCGTTCGTCAGAAGCCACGCCAGAGACTGTCTCCTCTTCAGCTAGCCGTTCCTGTTAGCCAACTCCAGAGACTGTCTCCTCTTCAGCTAGCCGTTCCTGCTAGCCAACCCCAGAGATTGTCTCCTCTTCAGCTAGCCGTTCCTGCTAGCCAACCCCAGAGATTATCTCCTCTTCAGCTAGCCGTCCTTGCTAGCCAACTCCAGAGACTGCATCCTCTTCAGCTAGCCGTCCTTGCTAGCCAATTCCAGAGACTGCATCCTCTTCAGCTAGCCGTCTTTGCTAGCCAACTCCAGAGACTGTGTTCCCTTCAGCTAGCCGTCCTTGCTAGCCAACCCCAGAGACTGCATCCTCTTCAGCTAGCCGTCCTTGCTAGCCAACTCCAGAGACTGTGTTCCCTTCAGCTAGCCGTCCTTGCTAGCCAACTCCAGAGACGGTGTTCCCTTCAGCTAGCCGTCCTTGCTAGCCAACTCCAGAGACTGTGTCCCCTTCAGCTAGCCGTCCTTGCTAGCCAACTCCAGAGACTGTGTCCTCTTCAGCTAGCCGTCCTTGCTAGCCAACTCCAGAGACTGTGTCCTCTTCAGCTAGCCGTCCTTGCTAGCCAACTCCAGAGACTGCATCCTCTTCAGCTAGCCGTCCTTGCTAGCCAACTCCAGAGACGGTGTTCCCGTTAGCTAGCCGTCCTTGCTAGCCAACCCCAGAGACTGTATCCTTTCAGCTAGCCGTCCTTGCTAGCAGCCCTTCAGAGACTGAGTTGCTGACTACCAGCCTGGTCGACCGTCACCCCACGGTTCCAGCAGTCCTGCTGACCGCCTGCAGCTGGGGGCTCAACCCTCGGTGAACGCGGTCGCCGCGGGTGAAGATTCGGGGTGCGCGGCGGTCCTCGGAGGTCTTCCCGGGCCTCAGGGAACCTACGGGCTCACCAACACCCCTCACAGGACAGATTCTCCTCCCTCCCCTCTCCCATGGCCAGCGATTCTCCTCCCTCCTCTGCCCTCCCCGCTCCCATGTCAGACTTCCACTCACTCTAAAAACGAAGTCGCAGGCAGCGGTGAACTGGTGGGCGGCGCTAGTAAAAGCAGCAAGCTGGACTCGGTCGTCCTTCGCTTCCCTGCTGCCCTCTCAGCGTCCCGCCCGCCCTCTTGGAAAGGAATTGACATCAGAGGAAGGCGGGTGGAGGAGGGGCCTTGGAATTGGGAGGGAGTGCGGGGGGGCCTTGGAGCAGGGAGGTAGAGGGGGCCTTGCAGCTGGGAGGGGAGGGGGAGGGACAGGGGGCCTTGGAGCTGGGAGGGACAGAGGGCCTTGCAGCTGGGAGGGCTGGACAGAAGGGGGCCTTCCAGCTGGCTGGGAGGGAGGCACGGGGGGACCCTTGGAGCTGGGGGCAGGGGGCCTTGGAACTGGGAGGGAGGGCAGGGGGGCCCTTACAGCTGTGAGGGAATGGGGCCTTGGAGCGGGGGAGGGGGGCCTTGGAGCTGGGGGGGAGGGACTGGGGACTTGGAGCTGGGAGGGAGAGACTGGGACCTTGGAGCTGGGAGGGAATGGGGTCTTGGAACTGGGAGGGAGGGCAGGGGGCCTTGCAGCTGGGAAGGGGGGAGGACTGGAGCCTTGGAGCTGGGACCGAGGGGGCCTTGGAAACAAAACATTCCAATACTCGCCCGTTTTAACGGGCTTAACGGCTAGTACTAGTATATTTTCAATGATGTCTGTTTATATGCACTATGGCTAGTATAAGGGGTGTGGCTAATGTGGGTGTGTCTATAATAGGGGTGGAGTCTTATGTGGTGACTCCGCCCACAATGAGCACTGCTCAGAAGGGTGAAATAGAGCTGGATCCTGCTGTATTTAGGACCAGAAGGCTGGCATTCAGCTAGATCCAGGTCTATTTTTGATCAGAAGGGCCGCAAACTGCAGGATCCAGGTCTATTTTCGATCTCAAGGGCCACAAACACCTGGATCCTTGTTTATTTCCCATCAGAAGGGTGAAATAGACCATGATCTTGGTGTATTTGGGATCAGAGGGCCGGCATTCAGCTAGATCCAGGTCTATTTTTGATCAGAAGGGCCGCAAACTGCAGGATCCAGGTGTATTTTCGACCTCAAGGGCCACAAACACCTGGATCCTTGTCTGGTTTTTGTCAGAAGGGCGAAATAGAGCTGGATCCTGCTGTATTTGGGACCAGAAGGCCGGCATTCAGCTAGATCCAGGTCTATTTTTGAACAGCATGGCCGCAAACTGCAGGATCCAGCTCTATTTTCGATTTCAAGAGCCACAAACACTGGGATCCTTGTTTATTTCGCTCATCTCAAGGGCCACAAACACTGGGATCCTTGTTTATTTGGCTCAAGAGGTCGTACGTGGATCCGGGAAGATCCCGAGGATCCCGCAGATCTGGCTTTTACACCGTCCCAAGTTTCAGCTGTTTCTACCAGGCGCAATAATGTTTAATGCTGTTTTACTGATTTCAAATTTTATGTTATATGATCATATTGGAAGTTTTCAAATACATGAGATTTCTGTCATAGAATATAATATTTCACACCCATAGGCATAAACATTTGCAATTACTTTTAAAGAGAACTATCTTTATTGTCATCATAAATAATAAAAAAAAAAAAACAGGCATCTAGGCTCCAATAAAAACCGCAGTACAGCACTGGAAATAACAAAACAGCTTCTGGAGCACTGACAAATACATTTTGAAAATAACCCTACCCCCTTCATAGACCCTCAAAAATTCCACCAGCCCCCACAGCTCCTCTTAGATCTTCTCCCACCCCCCACCCCCCTCCTGACCCATCCCCTATCAAGAGATATTGCAAATCTACTTTGCTATTGTTTTTGAGAAACAGAGATAGGTGCTTCAGGCGGAACAGTCTTCATCTTTATTGTCATACGGTCTCCTGTGAACTAAGATAAGTTCATGCCATGTCCCTTCATTTACTACTCAAAACCGGGGCTGGATCAATGTGTCCTCCTTTTTCTGGAGCCATATGGTAACCCTATTTCTATAACGCTACTAGACGTATGCAGCGCTGTACAGTTGAGCATGAAGAGACAATCCCTCCTCGACAGATCGTACAATCTAATCACCTCAAGAAGTTAAGGATAAAAGTTTTCAGTTTTGGCATAGTATAAATCACCAGAACTAAATATAAGAAAACCGATGGACTGCATTAGGGGCTGGTTTATAGCCCACATAGTTAAGTAAAAAAAAAATAGAGCTGCAGGAAAAAAAAGTTATTTTGACTTATAAAACCACTTGACCCTGAAACATGTTCAAAAACAGAATAATCCATTTGTGTATCTAAAAGGTAAACGTCTACAAAAAAGATGAACATGTGATTCCATGTGCCCCAATGAAAGGAAAGTTTAATTCTACTTCACAAGATATCCTCACTGGAATCTGGTCATCTGTATTGTATAGGACAGTGAAGAAAAATGACTACAAACTACAGAGTTTATAATTTCTGATTCTACCAGTTGCAATAATTTTGGAAGCTTTTTACTGATGATATGCAATTATGTATTTTCTCCTCCACCTTGTTAGGCCTACCTATCCAACTGAAACAGCTTTAGACTTGTTACAGTTGGACCAACAATAAAGGACGACAACGTGGATCCAGCAACTCATTGGTTTCCTTGATTTGAATGTATGGGAATGACAGCGCAGGGGAGTGGAAACAGAGATTAACCAAATGGCTTACAGTGGACTAGGCTCACTGCCCCTCCAGTCTATTAAACTCCTTCATAGTGTTGACAAAGAAACAAGGAGAACCCGGAAAGAGAGGAACTAGAGAAACGCAGCGCTGGGTTACGACTGGTGATCGCTGCATACAATAAGAAGCGCCCCAGTCTTAAGGTAGTACTTAATAGATCCGGAAGATCCCGAGGATCCCGCAGATCTGGCTTTTACACCGTCCCCATGAATGTTGCCATAGTAGGAAAGTGTTGCCAGATTAGGACAGACTGAAGGTCCATCATGCCCAGTATTCTATTTTCCAACAGTGGCCAAACCAATTTACAAGTACCTGGCAAGATCCCAAAACAGTAAAATAGATTTTATGTGCTTATCCTGGAAATAAGCAGTGGATTTTCCCTAAGTCCATTTTAATAATGGCTTTTGGACTTTTTTCTTTTAGGAAGTTAGCCAAACTATTTTTAAAACCTTGCTAAGGTAATTGCTTTTACCACATTTTCTTTCAATGAATTCCAGAGTTAATTACACATTGAGGATGAAATATTTTCTCCGATTTCTTTTAAATTTACTACTTAATAGTTTCATTGTGTGTCCCCTAGTCATAGTATTTCCAGAAAGAGTAAACAAGTGATTCATGTCCACCTGTTCCATTACACTCATTATTTAATTGACCTCTGTCATATCTCCCCTCAGCTGCCTCTTCTCCAAGCTGAAGAGCCTTAGGGAGAGCTGAGATATATTGTGGAATGAAGTTCTAAGCGGGGTAAGCCAGTAACGTCAGGATTCAGTACTGCAACAGGCTATGAACAAGTGAAAGACAGAATCATTTGCAGAAATTATATTGCTCTGTGCATTGTGAAACTTTGAAACTTTAAATTTCAGGTGTAAGAAGTCTTTGGTTTTTCTCCCTTTGGGAGTTTTTTTCCAGTAGACGAAAGAACTTCTGAGCCTGAAAACATTTATATAATAAATACTGGACCAGTGATAAAATTACCTCCATGAAGCAGCTTGTGCGCACTTATGCAAATAGAGTGCAAATTGTGTTCTGAATAGAACAGTCAAGCTGGGAAGTTCTGAGGTCCATTTAATAAATTTAGCATATTTTGCATATAATTGGATTCACATGCAAGGACCAGGATACTTTGAGTACCACGTGGTAAATACAATAGGAATTAGAATGGTATACTACTTGCAATGACAACACAATATGTACTAGAACATTATAATTGGTAGTGAAGGTTAAGGCAAAGTTGTAACATAGATGAGTAAGAAAGTAGGCAGAAATAGAAAGTAGGGTGATTGATTTGAAGAAAGTTGCATGTGTGGTCAGAGAGGTGGTTAAATATTATCTCAGCTAGGGTGGGAGTGGATAAACATGTCCCGCTGCAGTTTGTGCAGCCCGAGTCAATCCTTGTGTGTGTAAGTGAGACTAACAAGTTAGTTACTTCTTCCATTAAAGGCCTTGTTGAAGAGCCAAGCTTTCACCTGCTTCTTGAAATAGAGGTAGTCTTGTGTTACGCGAAGCCTTTCAGGCAATGCATTCCAGAGTGTGGGGGCTACTCCGGAGAAGGCTCGCTTGCGGGTATCACATCGTGTAATGTCTTTTGGAGAGGGTTGTGTTTTCTCCCATCTCCTAGCCCTGATAGGGAGGGGGGAAGCATTACAGCCTCATAGGCTGTAAAAAATAAGAGAGAAAACTTAGACTCAGTTAGGTGCAATCAGCCATATCTTTATTTATATCTCACAGAGCCAATATACAAAATAATTGTTTTCTCCCTGGAGCAGGTTGTCAGTCAGGTGCGCATCCTGAAAGACAAGGACTGTTCAGCTAACATCTCCCGGACATCACATAAATACTGTTACGAGTTCTGCCTTCCCAGAAATCATGTGACTTCTCCCAAACTAACTTATGATCATATATGGATATTCCTGTAATATTCTGTTATTCTTTTTATGTATACATATATGGACATTTCCTACATTATATCATCCTCTCCTCTTATATGCACATACGACCACTAACTTAGTTCTTATCAGTATGGCTGTGCTCATAGCAAATGACCATGAAACCAGCTAGTACATATCGTGAAACACCTGGTGTCTCTTCCACTCCGAGCACATATTTCCATAGCAACATCCTGAGCTCAAATGGTCCTCAGTCACAAGGTTACATCCAATTATATCTGCCATACATGGACTGCAGGGCTTCAAGCTCCTTCCTTGTGTCACCTTGACATGTAACATGCATATCCCATATCCTAAGAAAGCATAGTACAACTGCAGGAACACAAGGTTAGGAAAACTTGGGAGCCTGCTGGCCGATCATATGGATAGCCTGCTAAGCCTTGGTATCCAGCTCCAGCTGAGCCCTGAGATCCAGCTGATTCTTTATACAGGCCATAACCACACAACATGGCAGTATAGGAAGGATTATACATTTCCCTCTTGAAAGGCCAAAAAGGTTTACAGCCTGTGGCCTTTCACACACAAGGAGGGAAGAGACTAGGTTCTTCAGAGCATATCATAACAAGTGCACAGAGAGGAAAGGTCACCAGGGATCAAAACCTAATATAACTAAAAAATAAACAATTTAAGGGGACAAAAATGAGGGGAATGAGAGGATGATATTACAAAGGAGTTACTGTAATCATTTGAGTATTAGCAACTAATTCCTCACAAATAACATTAAGGCCAGCAGGAGATAAATTGATAAATTTTAACATGTAATATCAAAATTTGTTGAAGCCACTCAGCAGTAGTAGCGGCACGCAAACCAGGAGTAAAGAAAGAAACTGTAGCAAGGTCAGTGCTGGAAAAGAAACATAATGCAGTAGGAATAGAAAAATCAAGCGCACAGGTGTACAGATATCGGAAGTATTCTCAGGAATACATGGGTGTAAGGGAGGGGAATAGTGCTAGAAAATATACAGAAAAGGAAAAACATCACAAATAGAATTAAAAGGAATAACTGTCACACAAGACATGCTTGACCTAAGTGTTGACGTGTACCAGAAAAGGAAATACATAAATGGGCTGAAAGAAGAAGATAAGCTGCAAAGACAGGAGAAAGAGATAGGGGATAATTAATACGACTAATAAAGAATTCATGACAGTTAACCTCAATACAAGAAGAGTTAACCAGTATAGCAGCAGACCGCATAGCCTTAGAAGACTTTGCAACAGAAGCCTCAGACAGGACATATTAGGAGTCGTATGAATGTAAAGAAGAAAAACAGTTGTAAGAATAAAAAACAAATTAATCATTATCGCAAATACTTCATTATGGCAAAAGTCCAAAATGCAAAGTCCTGTCTCAAGTTTCAGACAAAACAGTAGGTGAAGGGCGAAGATCAGAGAGATGGGTCTAGGAAGAATGTCCTTCAAATAAAGCAGATATTGGGGTAAGAGTCCAAATGCAAAAGTGTCCAGCTTAGACAGGAGCAGTCTAAAGTTTGTGTAGTACTGAAGCAGCAGATACTCGGCATCAAACTTGTGTGAAGTTCTCCAGCATCCAATTGTAGTCCTGGTTTCCAGGAATTGGTGTCTGTTTAACTGCATCTATGACATAGAGCAGAAGAATGATAAGAAGTAAACCACAGATGGTTCCTAGGACCAACCTGAGTGTTATCAGTCTATCAGTCAAGGTCCTGATTGCTCTCGGTCTCAGGCAATTGGTCACGTGGGTCATCTGGATCAGATGTTAAGTCTTCCATTTAAACCCTAAATTCTCTCTTGGGTTGTTGTTTTCTTCACTGGTTTGAGACAAGATTTCCTATTGAAGCACCTCCCCTTTGTAGCCGGACTTGCCCTTGCGAGAAGATGGTCTACTTTGGTTACCCAATTTTTCCCTCTTGATGACCTGTATTAGGACCCAGTCTCCTGCGTGGATCTTGCCGAGCTCAATAGGTTCAGGATCTATGGACACTAGTGACCAACAACAGAAAATGAAAAACAGGATGGAGGCAGTAAAGGGATGGCCCGGTGTAGGTCAAGTTTAAGTAGGACAGTCCCACAGAGGTCAATCGTTTCTAAAATAAGAGTCCCTGGGCCTGTGGTCCAACTGTCAAGTAAAGGTTCACACAATATAGAAAACCTGAGGTAAGGACTCCAGGTAGCGGTATCATCTTGACCAGGAGCCTAACTCAAAACAGACATGAGAGGGTTAAAATGTTATAACAGGTCTTTCACAAATAGTGGAGGAATACAGAATGCAAATCCTCTTTTGATCAACAAAACTGTTGCATACAAGGCAGTGAGAATAATGACAAACAATGAAATAAATGAAAACTCTAGAACCATAAGTCCCCAATCATCCTGTATGAAGAATGGCTGAGTCAAGTTTTGTAGTAGATTTCAGATATCTGAATCAAGAAGTATGATTTTGCAGCTTTACAGCAGCAGCTGACAAGGCCTTGATTCGGAAAAGTCCAGAGTAAATGGAATGCTTCCAAGTTATGTGTGTAAACTGATCTGGAATGACAGACAAAGAAACTTCTTTAATTTACAGTATTGGGAAAACTCGTATGCTGTGAATCTTCTTTTTACTATCCCTCTTGTGGAGTGCCTGATTCAGGAGGGTACTTCTTTATCTATCTGTATAAGACTGTCATAGCAGCCAGTAGTTGAAGGAGAAGAAGGCATATACAGAAAATGAGAAACAAAAACATGTGGAAATATATGAGTGTACAACTAGTAAGCAGACAGAAAACATGATAACAAAAAATGGAACAGAAATTACCTAAAAGCAAAAATCCTGCAATCAGAGCAAGAATATAATCACGGGGGTAAAATGCAACAGTGCATGAAGTTCCAGACAAAAACAAATTAGAGCAGGTCTGAAATTACACTAATGAGGCCAATGAAATTTTCATCCAGCAAGGCAGCTGTAGGTGGCACAGTTTGCAGAATATATGGCCCTGTATAGAGGGGGCCTCACATCATCCTTCAGAAGGAGGCAAACATCAGAGTACTGAAAAAGAGGATACCATATACATTTCCCTGTTCAAACATACAGCTACACCATTATGCACATGCTCTGACCATCTAAACAACTTACAGTGTTCTTTCTAAGGTATGCTGCCAGGTGACTTTCTAACAAAGCATTGAACTAGCAAACAACTTTTACAATCTCTCAGTCATTATTAAGTGGAACATCCCTGTAAGCTTTCACAGAATTACCCACAAATGAATGGGAATGTGTCATCCATTTGCTTTCCAAGAAAACTCAGTACAAATCAAAACACTAGTGGAAATCATTATCATGGTAACTCCCTCTGGTGGCTACAATAAGTAGGAAAAGCGTTCTATTCAGAAAGTAGGAGAAAAAGTTTTCAAATTCAAGTAATATAAAACAAAGTGGGAAAGTGTGCAAATAATGGTAACAAGTTATCTCGTATGCAGTGAAAGAGAAGACAACTAATTAGGGCAGACTAGAGCAACACAAAAGAGAAAGCACATTAAAAAACAACTTAACAGCATGATCTAAAAGCACATTAAGGTAGGGATGGCTATGAAATGTCAGGTACCCAGGGCACAGAACATACATAGGCATAACAGTATCATGAGAATTAAACATATCGAATATGGCAGTAGACCAACATGTCTTGAAATTAAATTTAAAGAGAAGGAATTTCTGGGGCAGTACAAAACATTTTCTGTGAACTGCTTCTTAATCTAAACATGCATCTAGGTTTACTTTTCCCGTGTGGCAGTTTCTGTAAGGTAGAGTGAGACAGAAATTAATGAATGAAACACATGTAGTAAAACAGGAGACAAATGTTTAGCATTCCATCAGAAATAGAAGAGTGTAAAAGTTTGCAACTTTGACCAGGCACCCACTGTGGGGTTAAATTAGAGTCCAGATCCTGTGGCAAGTACGGACCTCCCTCAATGCTGTAAGCCTTGAACGCCCTTTCAGACTCAAAAACTTCTAATAATTTAGACAATGGTGTCATTATGATAGCAGCACCTGCATTCTTTGCTATAATAGTTGCATTGGATAAAGGAATTAATTTTGCATCATCAAATGCATAACACAGGAAAGGAATTTCTTTATTCCAGACCATAAGGGTTATCTGAAACAACACATGGCTTGGAAGACAATTATAAACTGTTTCTAGTGAAACCTAGTCATATAAGGAGTACAACGGGCATAAACTGTAAAGTTTTTTTTTTTTAAAGGCAGAGCTTGGGAACAGCAGTCTGCTGTCTAATAAAATGGAACTGTAAAAAGATCAGGCAAAAAAAACCTATAATTTGGAAATTAAAAATTGGATTGCATTTTAAATATTCGTCTGCCCTGTGAATCAGGGCCCTTGAACCATAACAGCAGCTGAAAGATAAAATGCAATTTACGACAGCCTTAAGACTTGAGTAAAATAAACAGGACATAATTAATGCTGGCAAATGAATCTGCACAGTGAAAATAACATAGCAAAAAGGCAGGAAACACAGTTAGTCTGTGTACAATAAAGCTACAAGCAGCTGAATTCTTCCTGAAAAAAAACATTATGCACACACGCCCACACAAACTGGCCAGTCTGCACGCACACATATATCACAGCTATGAAACAACAGAAAGGGAAGAAAAAAATAAATCGGTGCTTTAAAGGACAGCACAACCTCTGCCAAAAATCCCTGCCTGGGAACGAAGAAATACAGCTCTTTTTAATCAAATGTAATGGGACACAGTTCTCGGTGAATCAAGTAACACAGACTGCTTGCAAGTTTAAAAATCCCTCTTTCTCTTACTAAAATGACGTCACAAGAAAGCCGGAGAAAACAGTCTCCCTGTCTGCACAACAAACCCAGAACTTTTTTCTTTCTGCATTCTAAAGCAAACAGTAATAAATAACCAATTCACTGCAAGGCTCTGCACAAAACTATGGGGCAGGAAATTCCCCCTTAGACCTTAGCAATTTATGGCATGACATGTTAATAGCCTGAGCCATTAAAGAACAGTACAGACTGCAGATACTGACTTTTCTGAGCATGCTCCCACGTCCCCAAATCATAAAGAATCACTGAGGCACACTATATTTAAAATACTAGCTAGATCCTGCTGTCTATGAAAGCAGTTGATAACTAACAAATAACATCCCCCATGAAAATAAAAAATTAATACTTACAGACGTCTATCAAAATTCCAGACATGCAACCTTGTGCAGCTGACGCGTCCACACTCAGCTCACCAACACTTATGTCAGTGAATTTAAACACACCCTGCAGCTTTTCCCACAGGATTCAATACACTTCTTGATCTGGTACCACTTCTCACTTCAATGCCACTTCTCAATTTTACAGCTCCAGAGGATCCCTTCTCTGAGCTATCGATAAGTCTCCACAAGCCAGCTGCGGGAATAGCCCAGGCGTTTTTGTTTTTTTCTTTTTGCTACTTTTTTCCTTTTATCTTTTTCATTTTTTTCTGTTTTTTCATTTGATTAGTTTAGAGGGCTATTAAGGCTAATTACACAGGGCAATCAGGTCCCTGTTCGGAAAGCGCCAAAATGTGTTTTCTCCCATCTCCTAGCCCTGATAGGGAGGGGGGAAGCATTACAGCCTCATAGGCTGTAAAAAATAAGAGAAAAATCAGCCATATCTTTATTTATATCTCACAGAGCCAATATACAAAATAATTGTTTTCTCTCTGGAGCAGGTTGTCAGTCAGGTGCGCACCCTGAAAGACAAGGACTGTTCAGCTAACATCTCCCGGACATCACATAAATACTGTTACGAGTTCTGCCTTCCCAGAAATCATGTGACTTCTCCCAAACTAACATGATCATATATGGATATTCCTGTAATATTCTGTTATTCTTTATATGTATACATATATGGACATTTCCTACATTATATCATCCTCTCCTCTTACATGCACATGTGCACATGTGACCACTAACTTAGTTCTTATCAGTATGGCTGTGCTCATAGCAAATGACCATGAAACCAGCTAGTACATATCGTGAAACACCTGGTGTCTCTTCCACTCCGAGCACATATTTCCATAGCAACATCCTGAGCTCAAATGGTCCTCAGTCACAAGGTTACATCCAATTATATCTGCCATACATGGACTGCAGGGCTTCAAGCTCCTTCCTTGTGTCACCTTGATATGTAACATGCATTTCCATATCATCATGCTGATCAATCCATAGACTGGTGGGTTGTGTCCATCTACCAGCAGGTGGAGATAGAGACCAATCCTTTTGCCTCCCTATATGTGGTCATGTGCTGCCGGAAACTCCTCAGTATGTTCTCTATCTCAGCAGGTGGTGGTCACACACAGCAGCAGCTCTGGCTAGGTCTCCAAGCCTAATTTTTAGGTTTTGTTGAGTACCTGGGGTTGAGGGCTCTTCTTGAGCAAGTGCAAACCTGGTGGTGCCAGGTCCATCCTTTTCTCCCCCCTCCCGCTGGCTCCGTTAAAAAAAAAAAAATTTTGGACGTCCTTAAGGGCGTTTATTTCAACGTTTATTGCAGCTGCTCACTGGGACACCAGTTCGTTACAGCTCGGAGCGAGAAGCAGGTAATTTTACCTTTTTATAGCGGGCAGGGGGTTCCCCGTTCGGTCTCCACGTGGCTTATGGCGTCGGAGGGCGAGGGTGCGAGGATTCGCTCCCCGGACCGCGTGGTTGCGTCTAGCGGGGATGCGGGGATTTCAAAACCTGAATCGCCTTTGTTAAGCATCAGTTTGGAGGCCGGTCAGTGTCCCAGTTCTTCCTCCGGTGAGGCGGTTTTTCCCGCCATAAGCGCCCATCCCCCACTGCTAGCCCACTCCATGTTGGCCGGCCACTCTGCTCGGACGGCTTCTTCTTGGGCCGCCCTCGAGCTGGAAGACGTTAATACTATGGTCACCCTTGATTCAGGCGACGGTAAGAAAGCAGCCAAAGTTAAGCGCCGTTCTTTTCGCGTGGCTTCTTCTCGGAGTTTCGCGCCGGACGCCATTTTGGATGCGCAGCACGTTTCTCCCCCGCTCTTGCGAGCGCCGGTTGAGGGTGCGGCTAGGGCCGTGGCCCAAGCTGCAGAAGTGCACTGTTCGGGGGGTTTCTCCCCTGAGTTCATTTTGCTGCTGCATCAGGCTTTTCTTATGCAAACGCTGCCCCTGCCCCCCTGTCTGATAAAGGGGTTGAGGCCTCCGGAAGCAAACGCCCTCGGGTGGATTTCCAGGCCCTAGAGGACTCTGTCTCCTCTGATGTAGATGAGGGCAGCGTATCTGGGTTCTCCCAACGGTCCTTTGAGGATTCCTTGGAGGAGACGGATTCCCGCTCGGATGGAGCGGATGACCCCTCTGCAGCGCAGATCTTTCGCTCAGAGGATTTGCCCAACCTGTTAGTGCAGGCCATGAGCATTTTGAAGATTTCCTCTCCGGAGGACGTCTCTCCCTCAGCCTCTGTTGGCTCCGCCATTATGCTGGGGACGAAGCGCCCGCCTAGAACCTTCCACGTGCATGAGGCCATGCGCACCTTGCTTTCGGCTCAATGGGATGTCCCAGAAGTGAGCCTCAAAGTGGCTAGGGCTATGTCCCGCCTCTATCCTCTGCCTGAAGGTGAACGGGAGGCCTTTCTTTGGCCTACCGTGGATTCTTTAATCACTGCGGTGACTAAGAAAATGGCGTTGCCGGTGGAAGGTGGCACGGCCCTAAAGGACGCCCAAGACAGAAGATTGGAGGCGGCCTTAAGGTCGTCCTTCGAGGCGGCTGCTTTAAGTTTGCAGGCCTCAGTTTGCGGCGCCTGTGTGGCCAGGGCGTGCAGCGGGTTTCCCCCTCGGATCCTTCCTTGAGGGCTGATTGGCCGGCCCTGGAATCAGGCTTGGCTTATTTGGCAGACTTGCTGTATGATGTCTTGAGAGCCTCAGCTAAAGGTATGGCTCAGACAGTCTCTGCACGGCGGTGGCTTTGGCTGAAGCATTGGTCTGCGGACCACGCCTCTAAGTCTCGCCTGGCTAAGTTGCCTTTTAAAGGCAAGCTGCTTTTTGGGGTTGAGCTGGACAAAATTGTGACCGATCTCGGCACGTCTAAGGGCAAGAGGTTACCAGAGGTCAGGGCTCGGGCCAGTGCTTGCCCCGGTAACTCCAAAGGACAGTTTCAGGAAGCCCGCCGGTATCGCCCGGGCAAGTCGGGCTCCTCTGCTCCCTCTTCTTTCAAGAGGAACTTCTCCCCCAAGCAGCATTACTTTCACAGAGACCGCCGTCCCGGAGGTGCTTCCTCCGGTCCTCCCCCAGGGTCTCGTACCCAATGACGGGGCCCTGGTCCATGGCCCAGTGCAGATTGGAGGACGCCTGTCCTCGTTTCTGGGCGAATGGACCAGGGTAACTTCAGACGGCTACAAGCTAGAGTTCTGCCGACCCTTAAGAGACGGGTTTGTACACTCTCCCTGCAAGTCTCCGGTCAAAGCTGTGGCAGTGCAGCAGTCTTTGGACAATCTGATCCATCTGGGTGCGGTCGTTCCGGTGCCAGAAGATCAGCTTGGACGTTACTCCATTTACTTTGTGGTACCAAAGAAAGGAGGTTCTGTACGGCCTATCCTCGACCTCAAAGGGGTCAATCGGGCCTTGAAAGTTCGGCACTTCCGATTGGAGACTCTCCGCTCTGTTATAGCGGCAGTGAAGGCAGGGGAGTTCCTGGCATCCTTGGACATCAAGGAAGCTTACCTGCATATTCCCATCTGGCCTCCTCATCAACGCTTTCTGCGTTTTGCAGTCCTGGGCCGACACTTCCAGTTCAGAGCCCTCCCGTTCGGGTTGGCTACTGCTCCGCGGACCTTCTCCAAAGTAATGGTGGTCATCGCGGCCTTCCTACGAAAGGAAGGAGTACAAGTCCATCCTTATCTGGACGACTGGTTGATCCGAGCCCCCTCTTATGCAGAGTGCAGCAGAGCTGTAGACCGGGTGATTGCTCTTCTGAGCTCCCTGGGGTGGATCATCAACTGGGAGAAAAGTCAGCTGCGCCCGACAGTCCCTGGAATATCTGGGAGTTCGTTTCGACACCCAAGTGGGCAGAGTGTTCCTGCCGGACAATCGAATTGTCAAGCTTCAGGCTCAGGTGGACCAGTTCCTAGTAGCCTCTCCTCTTCGGGCTTGGGACTATGGGCAGCTGTTGGGCTCTATGACGGCCATGATGGAAGTAGTGCCCTGGGCCAGGGCTCATATGAGACCACTACAACTCTCTCTGCTGCAGCGCTGGACTCCGGTGTCGGAGGATTACGCTGTGCGCCTTCCCTTGGACCTAGCGGTGCGCAAGGCGCTGAGCTGGTGGCTGAGGACAGACAAGTTGTCCGCAGGGATGCCTCTTTTGACCCCGGAGTGGGTTGTCGTCACGACGGACGCCTCTTTGACGGTATGGGGAGCCCATTGCTTGGGAAGGACAGCGCAGGGGCTCTGGTCTCCTGCAGAGGCAAAGTGGTTTATCAACCTCCTGGAACTCAGAGCCATTCGGTTGGCGCTTTTGGAGTTTCTCCCGGTACTGGCGTTGAAGCCAGTACGGGTCCTGTCGGACAATGCCACGGCTGTGGCCTATGTCAATCGCCAAGGAGGTACCAAGAGCGCCCCTCTAGCCAAGGAGGCCATGAATCTATGCCAGTGGGCGGAAGCGAACCTGGAACAGCTGTCGGCGGCCCACATTGCTGGAGTCATGAATGTCAAGGCGGACTTTCTCAGTCGCCATACCTTGGATCCCGGAGAGTGGCAGTTATCGGCTCAGGCGTTCTTGGACATCACGAAGCGCTGGGGCCAACCGAGCCTAGACCTGATGGCGTCATCGGCCAATTGCCAAGTGCCGCGCTTTTTCAGCAGAGGACGGGACCCTCGATCTCTGGGAGTAGATGCTCTTCTCCAACAGTGGCCGACACAGGAGCTTCTCTATGTGTTCCCGCCCTGGCCCATGATGGGCAGGGTACTAGACCGGGTGGCAAAGCATCCGGGCCGGGTAATCCTGGTGGGTCCGGACTGGCACAGACGTCCCTGGTATGCGGACTTGATCAGGCTCTCAGTGGACGGACCTCTGCGACTGCCAGTGGAGCAGGGCCTGTTGCATCAGGGTCCCGTGGTGATGGAGGATCCCTCCCCCTTTGGTCTTACGGCCTGGCTATTGAGCGGCAGCGTCCGAGGAAGAAAGGCTTCTCAGACAAGGTCATCGCCACTATGCTGAGAGCGAGGAAGCGCTCTACTTCTACTGCTTACGCCAGGGTTTGGAGTACCTTTGCATCGTGGTGTGAGGCAGGCTCCCTTTCTCCCTTCACTGCTCCAATTTCTTCAGTGTTGGCGTTCCTGCAAGAAGGTCTGGAGAAAGGCCTGTCACTCAGTTCCCTTAAAGTCCAGGTAGCGGCTCTGGCTTGCTTCAGGGGCCGCCTGAAGGGTGCTTCCCTGGCTTCGCAGCCAGATGTGGTGCGCTTTCTCAAGGGAGTTAATCACCTGCGCCCTCCTCTGCACTCAGTGGTACCTGCGTGGAATCTCAATCTAGTGCTAAGAGCCTTGCAGAAGCCGCCTTTTGAACCCTTGTCGAGGGCATCTCTGAAAGACCTGACGTTGAAAGCAGTCTTTTTGGTGGCTATCACTTCAGCCAGAAGAGTTTCCGAGCTCCAGGCGCTATCATGTCGAGAGCCCTTTCTGCAGTTCACTGAGGCAGGAGTGTCTATTCACACAGTGCCTTCCTTCCTGCCCAAGATTGTTTCTCGCTTCCATGTGAATCAGCAGCTCTGTCTCCCATCCTTTCGTAGGGAGGACTACCCAGAGGAGTACTCTGCTCTCAAATATCTAGATGTGAGACGAGTCATCATCAGATACTTGGAAGTGACCAATGATTTCCGGAAGTCGGATTATCTGTTTGTCCTGTTTGCAGGTCCTCGTAAGGGTCTGCAGGCTGCTAAGCCTACAGTGGCAAGATGGGTCAAGGAAGCCATTGCAGCGGCTTATGTGGCCGTGGGGAAGGTGCCGCCTATCCGGCTGAAGGCTCACTCCACTAGAGCTCAGGCGGCCTCGATGGCGGAGGCCGGGTCCGTCTCCTTGGAAGAGATTTGCAAGGCGGCAACTTGGGCATCGGCTCATACCTTCTCCAGGCATTACCGCTTGACTGTGGCAGCTCGGGCGGAGGCCTGTTTTGGAGCTTCAGTGTTGCGGTCAGGGATTTCTATGTCCCGCCCTGGGTGAGTACTGCTTCGGTACATCCCACCAGTCTATGGATTGATCAGCATGATGTTATGGAAGGTAAAATTATGTATCATACCTGATAATTTTCTTTCCATTAATCATAGCTGATCAATCCATAGCCCCTCCCAGATATCTTTACTGTTTTTATTCTGGTTGCATTTCAGGTTCAAGTTTAGTCTTCAGTTCCTGTTCAGGAGGACTGCGTGTTCAAGTTTTTTCAATTGGATTCTTCAGGAGTTGAGACGATTTTGTGTTACAGTGAGCTGCTGCATTCCTCTCCCCTCCGTTTTACGGGGCTGGATTGAGACCTAAATTCTGCCGGCACTCCCTCCCGCTTCGTGCGGCTGTAGGGTAGCTTTGTACCCCTCCCGCTTCGGCGGTGTTAGGGTCAGTCAGCTCCTCCTGCGGTTGCGGTTGCAGGATAAGCCAGATCCCCCCGCATCGGCAGGGTGGTGTCCCTCCCCCGTTCCGCGGGGATGAGCTGGACGGATTCCCCTCCCCCACTTGTGTGGGGATGAGCTGGGTTAATTCCCCTCCCCCGTTTCGGCGGTGGTGAGCTGGGCAGAGTGTCCCTTTGTGGGTGTAATTCTCTAAGTGCTGAGTCCTGCGGATGGAGCTTTGATATCGACATACTGAGGAGTTTCCGGCAGCACATGACCACATATAGGGAGGCAAAAGGATTGCTCTCTATCTCCACCTGCTGGTAGATGGACACAACCCACCAGTCTATGGATTGATCAGCTATGATTAATGGAAAGAAAATTATCAGGTATGATACATAATTTTACCATCCCATATCCTAAGAAAGTATAGTACAACTGCAGGAACACAAGGTTAGGAAAACTTGGGAGCCTGCTGGCCCATCATATGGATAGCCTGCTAAGCCTTGGTATCCAGCTCCAGCTGAGCCCTGAGATCCAGCTGATTCTTTATACAGGCCATAACCACACAACATGGCAGTATAGGAAGGATTATACAGGGTGTAGTTAGTGAAAGTCCTTGGGAGGACTTTCACTAACTACCCCTCTACCTACTACCCCTCTCCTCAAGTCCCTTCACTGGCTCCCTATCCGTTTTCGCATCCTGTTCAAACTTCTTCTACTAACCTATAAATGTACTCATTCTGCTGCTCCCCAGTATCTCTCCACACTCGTCCTTCCCTGCACCCCTTCCCGTGCACTCCGCTCCATGGATAAATCCTTCTTATCTGTTTTCTTCTCCACTACTGCCAACTCCAGACTTCGCACCTTCTGTCTCGCTGCACCCTACGCCTGGAATAAACTTCCTGAGCCCCTACGTCTTGCCCCATCCTTGGCCACCTTTAAATCTAGACTGAAAGCCCACCTCTTTAACATTGCTTTTGACTCGTAACCACTTGTAACCACTCGCCTCCACCTACCCTCCTCTCTTCCTTCCCGTACACATTAATTGATTTGATTTGCTTACTTTATTTTTTGTCTAATAGATTGTAAGCTCTCTGAGCAGGGACTGTCTTTCCTCTATGTTTGTGCAGCGCTGCGTACGCCTTGTAGCGCTATAGAAATGCTAAATAGTAGTAGTAGGAGGAGGACATTAGTGTCCTTGGCGGTGTGTGGAGGATCATCCTATTCTTCAGATATTCAGGGTCATTTCCTTTGAGGGCCTTGAAGATCAGACATAGAGTTTTAAATTTAGTCCTGTATTGTACTGGTAGCCAATGACGTTTTTGTAAGAATAGTATGATGTGGTCCCGTCACTTGCAACCTTCTGTGAGTCTTGCTGCTGCATTCTGAATCAACTGGAGCTAGTGCAGGCCCTTTGTAGTCAGACCATTGTATAGTGCATTTTAGTAATCCAGTCTTGATGTTACCATGGCATGCACAACTGGCATTTACAACTGGGATAAGATGTAAGGAGAGAGGCAGCATAGTAGCTGTTGCAAATAGTAGAAGCAGCTCTTGAAGGTTGCTTGGATTTGGGGATCAGAGTAAGTGTTGAATCTAACTGTATTCCAATGTCGCGTCCCGCGCCCCTACCTGCTCTTCCGCCACGGGGGGCGGGAGCCAGCGTCCTCCGCGGCGCGGGGTAGCAGCCCGTGGGCCTCGGTGTGGTGTCGGGTCCTGCCGCAGCGATGGCCGTTCCGGCCGGGACCAGAGGCCGGCGACTGCGGCCGCCGGTTTCTCGGTCGCCGGTTGTGGGGGCGATGTTCGCGCCGCCAAAGGAGGCGGCGCCAGGACGCAATGGTCGGCGTCTTCCTCCCTCCTGGGCAGGAGGGTCCGGAGCTCCGCCTCTGAGGCGCCGGATTGGGAGGCCAAGTTGGTGGTCCCGCCTGGAAAATCGGACAGAGCCAATCAGAGGGGCTCTGCCGATACCCAGGGCCGGATTGGTCAGCTGTTCCTACGGGGGCGGGGCGGCTGATTTAGCACTGTATTTAAAGATGGGAACTGAGCTAGCACTTTGCTTCAGGTTCTGTTCCCGAAGCCTATCTCCGTGGTTCCTGTGTTAGTTGTTTCCTGGTTTTGCGGACTTTGGAATTTGGACTGTTTCCTGGTATCTCTGCCTAGCTGCCTGCCTCGACCTCCAGCCTGACTTTTGACTTCTCTACTAGCCGCCGGCCTTGACCTCTTGCCTGACCCCGACTACGCTGTTGCTGCCGGTCCTGTTCTGCTGCCTGTCTGTGGACTCTTCTTTCCACCTGCCCGCTTCTCTCCCGGTTCCAGCCCAGGCCAGTCCAGTAACCCCGCGGTTCCGGAAGTCCCGTTGACCGCCTGCAGCTGGGGGCTCAACCCTTGGTGAACGGCGGTCGCCGCGGGTGAAGACTTGGGGTTGCGCGGCTGTCCTTTGAGGTCCTTTTGGGCCTTGCGGGACCTAAGGGCTCACCCTCCTTGTGGATAAGACAGGAACCTGAAGCCATGAGCTCGCCTACGCAACCTGACCTGCGGGACCTGGCTAAAGTTCTCCAGCAGGAGCAGGAGCAGTTGAATGCCCTGTCGGGGGCCCTCCAGAATGTATGCTCTCAGCTCTCTTCGGTCCAGGTACAGAACCAGGCCGCTGCGGTCCAGGGTGCCGCAGCGGCTCCCCATCCGGGAGGGTCCTTCCCGGGACCTCTGTTCCCTGAGCCTGCACGATTTGATGGCGTTCCCGGAAGCTGCCGGGGTTTCCTCAACCAGTGCAACTTATACTTCAAGATGCAACCAGAAGCCTTTGCATCAGACCAGATAAAAGTGGCCTATGTTATTTCCTTGCCTACGGGATGGGCCCTGGCATGGGCGTCCCCGTTATGTGAACAACAGGATCCGCTCTTGGACAATTATGCGGAGTTCCAACTCCGCTTCCGCATGGTGTTTGACCTCCCAGGAAGGCCGTCTTCCGCCGCGTCTGAACTACTGCGGATTCAACAGGGCGAAGGGACCGTGGCAGACTATGCTATTCGATTTCGGACTTGGCTACCGAGTTGCGTTGGAATCAGGAATCTGCAATCTTCCTGGAGGGACTTCAGGATCGAATCAAGGATGAGCTGGCGGGCCGGGAGGTCCCGGGGCAACTGGATGCCCTGATCTCGCTCTGTGTCCGGGTGGATACCCGTTTCCAGGAGAGGGCTAGAGCTCGAGCAGACCGGCGGAAGGGATCCAGGGGTGGGTCTCGGCCTGGTCAGGGACCGTCCCCCCGCAGTGGCTCCCGAGATCTTAGGGAGACCTCTGAAGAACCTATGGTGATCGGCCGCCAACGATTGACTCCGTCGGAGAAGACTCAACGTTTGCGGGGCGGTCTTTGCCTGTATTGCGGCGAGGCGGGTCACTTCATTCGCACTTGCCCCGCACGGCCGGGAAACGCCACTCCCAAGGCGCCCTGAGGGGAGGGGTCTTGGGGCACTCTACTCCCCTACCTGATCATCTGATAACACTTCCGGTAACTTTGCAGTGGCAGGAGACGATAGTTCACACCCGTGCCCTCTTGGACTCCGGGGCTGGGGGGAATTTTATTTGCCAGGAACTCCTGCAGCAGATGGAATGGCCCACACTGCCCTATCGACCTGCGCTGCAAGTAACATCCATCCAGGGTACTGCGTTACCCCAGCCTATCACGGAGGTAACCCCCTTTTTGGGGCTGCAGGTAGGGGAGGATCACCGTGAGGAGGCTCAATTTCTGATCTTACCCCGCACCATTCATCCTGTGGTGCTGGGCCTGCCCTGGTTACGGCGCCATACCCCCGTTATAGACTGGACTTTAGGGAAGATTCAGGCCTGGGGTGACGCCTGCATTGAGGCCTGTTTGAAGGGCCGGAAATGCAGCTGTCCCGCGGTAGCAGCTACCCCTAGAACTGTGCCAGCCTGTCAAGCTACTCTGCCAGAGGAATACCGGGAGTTTGCGGATGTATTTAGTCCCGTGGAAGCGGATGTGCTACCGCCACATCGGTCCTTTGATTGTGCTATTAAGTTGATGGCGGACACAATGCCACCTCGGGGCCGTCTCTACACACTGTCCCGGAAGGAATCTAAGGTAATGCAAGCCTATATCCGGGAGAATCTCCAGAAAGGGTTCATACGTCCCTCTACATCCCCTGCCGGGGCAGGATTCTTTTTTGTGACCAAAAAAGATGGCTCCTTGAGGCCCTGTGTTGACTACCGGGGCCTAAATGCCATCACCGTGAAGGATCGATACCCGCTGCCCCTTATCCCTGAGCTGTTTGATCGGTTGCAGGGGGCCCAGATCTTCACTAAGCTGGATCTCCGTGGGGCCTACAATTTGGTCCGTATCCGGCAGGGGGACGAATGGAAAACTGCATTTAATACACATGAGGGACATTTCGAGTATCGGGTGATGCCTTTCGGCTTGTGTAACGCTCCCGCAGTGTTCCAAAGGTTTATCAACTTCGCTCTCGAGGACCTGTTGTATACTACAGTAATTGTTTACTTGGATGACATCCTGATTTTCTCCAAAGATCCCATGGAGCATGTGACCCATGTTCGAACTGTGCTTCAGCGCTTACGACAATTCCGCTTGTTTGCCAAGCTCAGCAAATGCTCTTTTCATCAGCAGTCTCTGCCTTTTCTGAGACATATTCTGTTACCCGGGGGTCTGCAAATGGATCCAGATAAACTCCGCGCTATCCGGGAGTGGCCTCAACCTCAGGGACTGAAGGCTGTATAACGGTTCCTGGGGTTTGCGAATTACTACCGTCAATTTATTCCTTACTATTTGCAACTGACAGCTCCTTTGACAGCGCTCACCAAGAAGCATGCTGATGTCCGAAACTGGCCAGCTGAGGCGCAAGCAGCATTCAGTCAGTTGAAGAAAGCCTTTGAATCTGCTTCTATCCTTCAGGCTCCGGATCCTGACAAACCATTTGTGGTAGAGGTGGATGCTTCTGCTTTGGGCGCCGGGGCAGTCCTCTCTCAAGTTAACGCCAGGGGCCAGCGCCAACCTTGCTTCTTCTTCTCCCGTAAGTTCTCTCCAGCGGAACGCAACTATACTGTGGGAGACAGAGAACTACTAGCCTTGAAGTTAGCTCTGCAAGAGTGGAGACATTTGCTGGAGGGGGCAGAGCACCGGTTTACGGTGATTACGGACCACAAGAATCTTTTGTATCTACAGGAGGCCCAAAGACTGAATCCACAGCAGGCCTGTTGGTCATTGTTTTTCGCCAGGTTCCACTTTCAACTTGTATTCCGGTCTGCTGCCCAGAATACCCCTGCGGACTCCCTCTCCAGAGCCTTCGAAGCTCCAGAGGAGATTGAAGAGCTTCATCCTATGTTGGATCCAGTCTGCCTCAGTGCGGCCCCAGGAGGGGTCACCCCGGTGAGAAAGCTTGTGCCTCCCCAGGACCGGGGAAAAGTAATGCATTGGGGACATTCCTCCGTATGGGCCGGACATTTTGGGTTCCAAAAGACCCTTCGTCTGATTTCTCGACAGTACCAGTGGCCTCACATGAGGCAAGATATCCTTAAGTTTGTCACGACCTGCCCTACCTGTGCCCGGACTAAGTCTGTGGTAGGGCGCCCTTGGGGAGACCTGCAACCATTGCCCATTCCTGCAACTTAATTGTCTATGGACTTCATCACGGACCTTCCCCGCTCCCAGGGACACACCGTGATTTGGGTTGTGGTAGACCGGTTTTCCCGTATGGCACATTTTGTTCCCCTGCCAGGACTTCCGTCGGCTGCATTGTTAGCCCAGCAGTTCATCCAGCATATTTTCCGGCTCCATGGGCTACCTGTCAGGATCATCAGCGACCGTGGAACCCAGTTCACTTCACGATTCTGGAGAGCCCTGTGTTCCTCTCTGGGGGTTGTGACCCATTTCTCTTCGGCCTATCATCCACAGACCAATGGTATGGTCGAACGGATTAACCAAACATTGAAAGGATTCTTGCGGGCCTTTGTCAATAAGCGGCAAGACAACTGGGCATCCCTTCTTCCGTGGGCTGAGTTTGCCTATAACCACAGTGAGCATTCTGCCTCTGGGCAATCTCCCTTTTTCATGGTGTATGGACAACATCCGCGGCTTCCTTCGCCCATTCCCTCAGACTCATCTACGCCCATGGTCACTCAAACCCTGGCTGACCTGCAGGAGGTCTGGACTATGGCCCGTGAACAACTACAAAGAGTGGCCGCCAAGTACAAGTCGTTTGCTGACCGACACCGGCGTCCCGCCCCGGTGTTGCAGCCGGGGCAAAAGGTATGGCTAAGTACTAAATACCTAAGGCTCCGGGTACCCTCTCAGAGGTTGGGACCACGGTACATCGGGCCGTTTACGATCCAGTCTCAAATCGGAGCGGTGACATACCGCCTGCGGCTACCTAATACTCTACGGGTTCATAATGCCTTCCATGTCTCTCTGTTGAAGAGTTTCCGGGGATCCAAATGGCATCTACAGAATAAAGAAACTGTCGTTCCGGAGGCTGACCCCGATCCCGAGTATGAGGTTGAAGAAATCATTGACTCCCAGAGGCGGCGGGGGAAGCTACACTACCTACTATCTTGGAAGCATTTCGGTCCCGAAGACAATTCCTGGGAACCAGCTACCAACGTACATGCTCCGGAATTGGTAAGGGCTTTTCATGAGCGTTATCCTCTTAAACCTGGCCCCGGGAGGAGGGGGGCATCCGGGGGATACTGTCGCGTCCCGCGCCCCTACCTGCTCTTCCGCCGCGGGGGGCGGGAGCCAGCGTCCTCCGCGGCGCGGGGTAGCGGCCCATGGGCCTCGGCGTGGTGTCGGGTCCCGCCGCAGCGATGGCCGTTCCGGCCGGGACCGGAGGCCGGCGACTGCGTCCGTCGGTCGCCGGTTGTGGGGGTGATGTTAGCGCCGCCAAAGGAGGCGGCGCCAGGACGCGATGGTCGGCGTCTTCCTCCCTCCTAGGCAGGAGGGTCCGGAGCTCCGCCTCTGAGGCGCCGGATTGGGAGGCCAAGTTGGTGGTCCCGCCTGGGAAATTGGACAGAGCCAATCAGAGGGGCTCTGCCGATACCCAGGGCCGGATTGGTCAGCTGTTCCTACGGGGGCGGGGCGGCTCATTTAGCACTGTATTTATGTTTCAACTATTTTATTGACACCTCAATATGGTACAGCACAATAGTATAAACAGTATTACAGAACGTTTCTGGTGTACTATACATAGATATCCTAAAATTTAACCAGGGTCAAACTTTTATTTTTGTTTTCCCCTCCACTCTTCCCCCCTCCCAATCTCCGCCCCATCCCCAGTGTGTTTCGCAGGTGTGGGAGCTTCGTGTTGATGTACTGGTTAGGCTGTGATATGCAGCTATTCAGGACCCTCTGTATGCCTAAAGATCTTTCATCTACTCAATATCCAGTCTCCATCGAGATGGGACTTCTCATTAACCAAGGGATCAAATCTTGTTCCTGGTCCCTGCAGCGATGACTTATTACCAGAGCCTTACCTCCACCATAGCATCCAACCCTCAAGATGTCCAGTCCCCTCCCGCATCTCTCCTCTAGCTACTCCCTCTCCTGCCCCCCTTCAACCTCCCCCCCCCCCCCCCCCCGGCAAGCATCGAATGGAACTGTCTCACTCTCTAATTCCTGGCCTCCTCCATCCCCACCACTTCGCTTCAACTTTATCAGGCATTGAGGAGTAAGCTACGCCCCCTTGGGCTAAGGGCTTGCAGATATGGCATCCAGATCTGGAGAAATTGTGCTCTGCGTTTGGGTGATCGCTTGGAATCTCTTGCTTCCCAAGAGGCCAATAGGTGTACTTGGTTTCGCCAGTGCCAGTAGGCCGGCTCCTCTGGAGATGTCCAGTATTGCATAATACACTTCCGAGCAACCAAACTCAGTTTCCTGCATAGTTTTATAGCGGGGGCAAAGGCTCCTGGCTGATCCAGCAAAAACTGCCTGTCCGTCCCTTGAATCTTATTCCCCAATCGGCTTAAAAAACCTTTTACCCGCTGCCAAAATGCACGCACCTTGGGACATTGCCATAAGGCATGATACAGTGAGCCGGGACCCCTTCCGCATTTGGAACAAGCTGAACCGTCCGGCCCCTGCACATGAGCCAGCTGTACTTTAGACATGTAGCCTCGGAGGACTACCCTATATCCGCATTCTCTCAGCCTTTCATCCTGTACTAGCATACTAATGCCTTTCAGTGTAGCTGCCACATCCCAAGACATTAGTGAGGACCCTATATCTTGTTCCCATTTGTTTTTGAGATCCTCGTATTGTCTCTTGGGTTGACGCCGGGCCAAGGCTGCATACAGACCAGATACCGAGTACCTCTCTGTCAACAGCTCCTCAAAAAAACCTCGAATTGCTTCCCCCATTCGCCCCTTCAGAGCTGCCTGGTTTAGGGATTTCATGTAGTGTGTAACCTGTGCATGCGCGAACCTATTGCCCCATGTTGCCCCCACCTTGTCCTGAAGGGCGTTAAATGTTTGCGTCTCCCCATTCTCCATTAATAAGTGTTCCAATTTCGTGATACCCAGCCCTTGCCACTCACTAAAGACCGGGTTGTCCATCCCCGCTTTAAATACTGGGTTGCCTATAATCGGTATTTGGTCAGTGACGTGTGGATGTCCTCCCAGCTGCCTCATCCACCATTGCCACGTCTCTCTAAGAGGTTGAAATAAAATGCTTTTTTTTAATTTGAACGGGATGAGGCGACGAGGCAAATGGAGAAGTGCCTGCACATCGTAAGGCGCAAAGAAGGCCTTCTCAAAGGTTAAGGGTGTGTAATATTGCGTGTCTTGAAAGAAATCCCCCAGATGTCGCATCAGGCATGCCTGGTTGTATAAGAACAAGTCCGGGAAACCTATGCCTCCCTGCTTCCAGCTTCCCACTAACATGTCCTGTCTGAATTTTGGTTTCTTCCCTGCCCAGCAGAATCGACTAAAAAGGCGGGTCACTCGTTTCAAATCAGTCTTCGTCAAGCGGATTGGCAGTGTTTGTAAGGCATATAGCCAGCGGGGGAACAGCACCATCTGTATTAGGTGTATTCGCCCCATCAAAGACAAAGGGAGGTTCATCCAAGAGTCTAATTTGTTCCTAGTATGTTCTAGTAGGATCTTGACATTTAGCTGATATAGATCTGAGGTATTCATTGTGAGTTGAATGCCTAAGTATTTAAAAGAGTCTTTGGCCCATTTCAATGGGAACCCAGGTCCCCAGTCACTTTGGCTCACCGCTGGCGAGGCCAGAGCTTCAGACTTGTCCAAGTTTATTCTAAAGCCTGCATAATCTCCGTATTCACAGAATGCCTCCAATAATGTGTCTAGCGATTCTCTCGGGTTCGTGAGGTGTACCAGGAGATCGTCTGCGAATGCTGCGATCTTAAACATGTGGGGTCCCACTCTGACTCCCTGAATCATAGGGTTTTCCATAATTTCTCTTATAAGGGGGTCTAAAGTCAGTACAAAAAGAAGGGGGGATAGTGGGCATCCCTGCCTCATGCCCCTCCTAATAGGAAAGCTCTCCGACTCAAGCCCATTTATCCACATTGTTGCACTAGGATTAGCATATAGGACTTGAATCGCTTCGACAAACCGCCCGGAGAAACCATAGCCTTCCAAGGTGGCAAAGAGGAAGTCCCAGTGGACTTTGTCGAAAGCTTTTTCCGCGTCGAAGCTAACAAGCAATGACGCTGTGTTACCCTGTGAGCTTTGTTCCAATGATGTCGGGATCTTCCTCAAATTTTTGCTCACCGCCCTACCTCCCACAAAGCCAACCTGGCTTTCATGTATCAGTCTAGGCAATAGTCTTGCCAGCCTGTTGGCCAAAATTTTCGCCAGCAGCTTAGCATCATAGTTCAGTAGGGAGGTAGGGCGGTACGAGGTTGGCTCTAAAGGGTCCCTCCCAGGCTTTAGCAAGACTATTATGTGGGCTCTGTTCAAATCGGGGGGCATTGCCTGTTTCTCTAATAGTTGATTTAAAAATCTAGTAAGGGCTGGTATAACGCCTCCCTCCATCAATTTATAGAATTCCCCTCGAAGGCCATCTGGTCCTGGGGCCTTTAAGCGTGGGCTTCGTGTTATAGCCAAACTAACTTCATCTTCCGTTATTAATTGGTTAAGGCTGTCCAGCTCCTGTGTTGTGAGTCTTGGCAGTGCTATGTTATCTAAGTACATTTGGCTAGGAAGGCCCTCTTCCTCTGGAGCGGCATATAGCCCCCTATAAAATGTCTGGAAAGTGTCACAAATTGCCTTATCTGTTGTGTGGAGACCTCCCCCTTTTTGCCGAAGTGCCAAGATATTTCGAGTCCCACCCCGAGGAGTAATTACTTTCGACATCAGTCTGCCCGTTTTATTACCATGCTTATAAAGCATGTAGCGGTAGTAGGTCTGGGACTTATGTGCCCTCCCCTGTAGCAGTACATTCAGGGCGGTCTGAAGCTCTAGCACTTGCTGCTTGTCTCCTATTGCATGTGTGTCCCCATATCTCTTTCGCGCCTGACACAGCTGTTTACTGAGACGTAATATCTCTCTGTCCCATGCTTTCCTCACATAATGTGCATGACTTATAATTTCCCCTTTGAGAACCGCCTTAGCCGCTTCCCAGAACAAAACAGGGTCGTCTAAGTGTTCTTGGTTATGTGTGTTATATTCTGCCCAGCTAGCATGTAAGCGGCCCTTAAGCACTGGATCCGAACTTAGTTCCAGGGGGAATTGCCATCTATATTTCTGTTGAGCCATACCCCCAGGCATCCACTCAATTTTGATCCAGGCATGATCAGATACCACATATGGTCCAATTTCTGCCGTGGTCACCTCCCCGAACATTTGGCGCGATGTCAGAATATAGTCAATTCGCGACTGAGTCGAATGGGCCCGTGAAAGGTGAGTATAGTCTTTCTCGCCTGGGTGCAACACCCGCCAGACATCAATGAGGTCTAACAACTGGCCCATCTGCAGGAGTCCTTTGTTATTATAGTAAGAAGCTGTCTCCGGGGCTGATCTGTCCAGTAAGGGGTCCCAGGCTGCATTAAAGTCTCCCCCCACTACCATGGCTGTGTGTGATTGTTTTAACAAGAAGCTGAGCAGGCTTTGGAAAAATCTCCGGTCGTAGCTATTTGGGGCATATATGTTGCAGATTAGCAGTCTCTGCCGCCCGACAACCGCTTCCAGAATGACATATCGTCCTGCAGCGTCAATCAGAAGTGGTTTGATCGCTGAGGCTATACCCTTTCGAAATAGCACCGCTACTCCTCCCTTTTTTCCCTGTGCATTCGCAGCAATACAGTTCCCTACCCACCATGTGCTGAGTTTGGCGTGCTCAGTTTGGTCTAAGTGCGTCTCTTGTAGGAGTGCAATATCTGTTTTCTGCCTATTTAGCTGTTGTAGTATCTTAGATCTTTTTATGGGCGAGTTCACCCCGCCTACATTCCATGATATAATTCTTACTATTTTGTTATATATAATTGAATAGTTGATGCCATGTAAGACTGCTTTTGTATGCCAAGAGAGCAGCCCAGCCTCTGCCCTCTCTGGCTCTTAATTCCAACTTGTCCTCAAAAGCTCTGAGTCCTAAGCCCAATCCAACTGTAGCCCGCTCCTTACCCACAAAGCTCTTTTCATAGGAAATCGGTGTTACTAGGCCCCACGCAAATCCTCGTTGTCGTCCTTTACCACTTCTCATCTTAGATCTCATCCCCTGCTTACCACTACCCGCATCCCCCCACCCTCCTCCCATCTCCCCTCCCCCCCCTCTAACCCCCCCTGTCCGGGCCCACTAAATGGGACCATAACTTCCTTACGTCCCTCCCTCGCTCCTCCCTCCTTTTTTAAACAGTAAACAAATAGAACAGAAAAAACAGTAAACAGTTCCCCCAAATATTCAGCTGGTCAAGAGTTGTAGTGTCGTAGCCCCCTCACCAGGGCTTTACCTACTCCACTCTTTATCCATGTCCTCTGCGGGTGAATGTATCCAGCATCCAGGGACTCTAACTTCATAGCTGCAGCAGTCAAACAAGGCAGTCCTTCCGTAGCCAGGTAGTCCGCCTCTTTGGTGAACTAAAACTGCTGCTGTATTAACTTAACTTAATCCCCCAACTGGGTCAGTCCAAAAAGAAACTATTGATGTCTCTCCACGTTCAAGTATCTTCTCTCCTCCATGATCGCCAAAGCTGCCTTGTTAATTGAATTAAGCAAAAACGCTCCTTGCATCTTTCCGTACTAGGCCACCGCCTCACGACTCCGCATCTCCACTCGCTATTCACTCCACTCACTCCACTTGTAATCCTCTCGCTATTCAGCGCTCCTCGGGTGTTGTTGCCTCCAATTGTCTCAAGAAATCCTGTGCCGCTTCAGCCGTTTCATAGATTTTTGAGGTGCCATTATAGGTCACTCGCAGCTTCGCGGGGTACTGCAGTGCAAATCTGATTTTTTTGTGAAACAATTGTGAGCAGACCTCTGAGAACTTGCAGCGTTTGGCGGCCACCCCTGCAGAGTAGTCCTGAAAGCAGCGGATCGTTGACCCTTCATATGGTAAGGCATTGCTGGATCGGAGCTGTTGCAGCACCTCTTGCTTCTGGGCTTAGTTCAAAAAGCGCATTATCACCACCCGAGGTTTATTTGAACCAGTTGTTTTAGCTCCCAACCTGTGCGCCCGTTCTATACGCAGGGGCCCCATGGGTTCTGGGAGATGTAGTTCAGCTGTAATCCACCTAGTCAGAAAGACCTCTAAGCCCCGTTCTCCAACACTTTCCGGCAGACCGATCATACGAATATTATTCCTCCTGGACCTGTTCTCTAGGTCTTCGATTTTGTCTTCCATCTCCTGCAGTTGCTTCTTCATGGAGGTCTGTGAGCCCTCTACCTCGGCCATTCTGTCTTCTACTTCGCCTACTCGCGTCTGGAATACAGCACAGTCACGCGAAAGGTCAGTCAGCTGAGCCTGTACTTTCTCCAGCTTCGAATCTATAGGGGATAATCGCCGTTCCAGCAAAGCCTCCATTATTGTTGACATTTCTGCCGTGATTTCGGCAACCCACGCTGACGTTACTGGAGGGCCGGGTGGGCTTACGGGTGGCGCCATCTTGTCTTCTCCTCCCCTGCCTCGGAGCTTATCTTTAAGCGCGGTCTTCGTCGCCATTGCGCCGCCGGACAAATCGCGGATGTTTTCGCCTGCCTCTGGGAGTCTTGCCGTCACTGAAGGTGCGGTTTGCGGCTCAGGGGGTTCAGTTTTTCAGGTTTTGGAGGAGGTCGGGAGCCGGAGAGGTCGCGAGTTTCAACCTCTCACGGACATGACGTCACCGGAAGCCTTAGCACTGTATTTAAAGAAGGGAACTGAGCTAGCACTTTGCTTCAGGTTCTGTTCCCGAAGCCTATCTCCGTGGTTCCTGTGTTAGTTGTTTCCTGGTTTTGCGGACTTTGGAATTTGGACTGTTTCCTGTTATCTCTGCCTAGCTGCCTGCCTCGACCTCCAGCCTGACTTTTGACTTCTCTACTAGCCGCCGGCCTTGACCTCTTGCCTGACCCCGACTACGCTGTTGCTGCCGGTCCTGTCTGCCAGTCCTGTTCTGCTGCCTGTCTGTGGACTCTTCTTTCCACCTGCCCGCTTCTCTCCCGGTTCCAGCCCAGGCCAGTTCAGTAAACCCGCAGTTCCGGAAGTCCCGTTGACCGCCTGCAGCTGGGGGCTCATCCCTTGGTGAACGGCAGTTGACGCGGGTGAAGACTTGGGGTTGCGCGGCTGTCCTTTGAGGTCCTTTTGGGCCTTGCGGGACCTAAGGGCTCACCCTCTTTGTGGATAAGACATCCAAGGTTCCTGACTTGTGATCTGAGGGGGAGTTCATACTTCCCAAAGGGATTTTGATGTCAGGCATGTATCCACTTGTGTTAGGGACCCAGAGAAGCTTGGTTTTACTTGGGTTCAGGCAAAGTTTGTTGTGTTTAGCCCATTTTTGAATTGATGTTAGACAAGTGATCAGTTTATTCAAGGCTGTAGGTAAGTCAGGTTCAGTGGGTATGAGTAGCTGCACATCATCCGCATAGATGTAGAACTGAGTGTCAATTGACCGAATCAGCTCAGCTAGTGGCTTGAGGTAGAAGCAGCATTGAGCCTGCCATGAGTGGGAAAGCGCGGGTACAAATTAAAAAAAAAAAAATAGGTGACAGTATCGATCCGGTACCCCGCAGGTCAATGTCCATGGTGGTGATGAGTTGCTGCCAAACATTATGGATTGTTGCCTGTCTGATAGATAGGATCTGAACCAGGCAAGTACTGTTCCATTGATACCTGTTTCTGTCAGTCGTGCTAGCAAGATATCATTATCCACAGTGTCAAAACCTGCTGAGAAATCTAGCAGTACTAACATCGAGGCAAATCCCTTGTCTCGGTTTCTGTGAAGATCATCTAGCAGGAATACGAGGACCGTTTCTGTTCCATAACCAGGTTGGAATCCAGATTGACATGGATCTAGCAAGTTATTCTTTTCTAAGAGTGAAACACAGTGAAGGCGACAAGATGGATGATGCCTAACAAACTTCTACTGGACTCAGAAAAAGTTCACAGCAAGAGTTTATTCTTAAAAACTGGACTCGGCCGCTCAGGCCTGCCTCAGGAGTCCCTAAAATAATATATAATAAATTATCTTAACTCCAATTAAATAATAAAATGAAATAATAATAAACATAACAAATATTAATATATAAACATAAATATTAATAATAATAACAGACACAAACTACATATCTATATATAACTTAAGGAAATGTACATATTATTACAAACTCATATAGACGACCATAGATGCATCATTGGCATGATGAAATATTTTTACAAAACACAATGAAATGTCCAAAAACAGACATTAAACTTTAGGTTATCAGAAACGTCTCTTACATTCAGTAAGGAACTTATGAAAATAAAAATATTACAAATACGTGGAAAAAAACATGGATATAACATTCAAAACCAAACGGAAACCATGTTTACTCAGTCCCAAAACTGATGCAAATACTTGTTAGACCATACAGAAATCATGTATGTTCAATTCAAAAATGTTATAAACACTTGGTAAAGACCATGGGTATCACATCGAGATACTTCAGGAAATGCAAAAATGTTGACAAAGAGTAAACCAAAAAACAATCATGGGAATCATATACATATGTATGTGACATACAAAAACAATGATCTCGTTTCAATTTAAAAAATAATATGCAAAAACAATTATCTTGTTTCAATTTTAAAAAATAAAATCTAAAAGTTGGACAGCAAAACACACCTTTATTCTATTGAAAATGAATGTAAATTAAAATTTAACAAGTAGATGACAAAAAATCATGGGACTTAATGCCTCTGTTTTAATTGAATCCCATTGTATGTTTAGAGATTGTATTATCAGGAGGAAACCAATTTGGAAAGCAATCCTTTGTATATGTGAAACCACCCTGAATGGTTCATCCTATAGAGAGTACCTGTATGGCAAAGTGTTGTTGGTTCTCTAGGAAAAGTCTTGTCCAAATATTGGAATTTACTAACAAGACCTGGGAAGGGAATAAAAGACGGTTGTAAAATCAGACCAAAAATTAGAATAAAATAGAGTCAATAAATGTCAACTATAAAAAAGACCTCAAAAGCATTAAAGGCCAATTTAAAACAACTGTAAAAACCAATTCAAAAAAATGTAGTAAGTCCCTGAGAATGGCGGGAAAATTAACAAACTGGGACAGTTCTAGTTTAAACAAATCTCAAACCTGTTGAAGGTTGCACCGAAAAATCCTTTGCGAGCAATACTCCTATAGAAGCCTGAGACCGTATGCAAGGTAAGATGGGTCCCGAAAAGTGACGGGAAAATCGCAAATGTCAAGCAAATCTAGGATGACTCTTATAAAGGCACCGTAACAAACACCAATCTAAAACCTGATGAGGGTTAAAGCCTTTTCTTGGTTGAGAGGTGCCCAGCTCTCCCACCGGTTGCCTTCTCAGGTGCCGTGGAGGACTTGCAGCTCATCTGCATATCCTCGGAGCCTTCGCCGGAGTGACTCCCAGGTCCGTTCCGATCCACTCGGGGCCTCTGCTCAAGGTGCACAGTGCTCCTACCAGGTGCTGTGGAGGACTTGCAGCGTTCTGCATATCCTCACAGCTGCATCCGGGGTGACTCCCAAATCCACCCCGACCTTCCCAGGGCCTTCGCCACAGTTACCCAGGGCTTTCGCTCCACCTACCCAGAGCTACCAGGTACTTCTTAGCCAGGATCAGGTGACCCTCAGGGGGAGGAATGCTGGCTTCGGCCTAACCCCTGGTAAGCCTTTTCTTGGTTGAGAGGTGCCCAGCTCTCCCACCGGTTGCCTTCTCAGGTGCCGTGGAGGACTTGCAGCTCATCTGCATATCCTCGGAGCCTTCGCCGGAGTGACTCCCAGGTCCGTTCCGATCCACTCGGGGCCTCTGCTCAAGGTGCACAGTGCTCCTACCAGGTGCTGTGGAGGACTTGCAGCGTTCTGCATATCCTCACAGCTGCATCCGGGGTGACTCCCAAATCCATCCCGACCTTCCCAGGGCCTTCGCCACAGTTACCCAGGGCTTTCGCTCCACCTACCCAGAGCTACCAGGTACTTCTTAGCCAGGATCAGGTGACCCTCAGGGGGAGGAATGCTGGCTTCGGCCTAACCCCTGGTAAGCCTTTTCTTGGTTGAGAGGTGCCCAGCTCTCCCACCGGTTGCCTTCTCAGGTGCCGTGGAGGACTTGCAGCTCATCTGCATATCCTCGGAGCCTTCGCCGGAGTGACTCCCAGGTCCGTTCCGATCCACTCGGGGCCTCTGCTCAAGGTGCACAGTGCTCCTACCAGGTGCTGTGGAGGACTTGCAGCGTTCTGCATATCCTCACAGCTGCATCCGGGGTGACTCCCAAATCCACCCCGACCTTCCCAGGGCCTTCGCCACAGTTACCCAGGGCTTTCGCTCCACCTACCCAGAGCTACCAGGTACTTCTTAGCCAGGATCAGGTGACCCTCAGGGGGAGGAATGCTGGCTTCGGCCTAACCCCTGGTAAGCCTTTTCTTGGTTGAGAGGTGCCCAGCTCTCCCACCGGTTGCCTTCTCAGGTGCCGTGGAGGACTTGCAGCTCATCTGCATATCCTCGGAGCCTTCGCCGGAGTGACTCCCAGGTCTGTTCCGATCCACTCGGGGCCTCTGCTCAAGCTTTCCTTCTAATAAGTTCTGGGAGAAGAGGATATTTCTCTGGTAAGTGAACAAATTTTGCTTGTGCTTTCGGAACTTGAAGATTGGGGTTTAAAGGAGGAACTGTAAGTTAGTGATAGGCTGATATCCTTAATACTTTAGCAAGTTTTAAATTACGGAAAAACTCAAAAAACACTAAGATGGAGTCAGCAGTCCAGCAGCGAGAGGGGTGCTATCCAGTCTTTTGCATTGAGTGTCACATGTATGATTATCTCCCAATTGGTGAGGTGTCATATGTGTGTGCCCGATGCAAAGAGCTCCTAGCTCTCAGAGAACGTGTCCGTTCTCTTGAGGCTAGAGTAGCAGACTTGACGGAGCTGAGGGAGACAGAGAGGTACATAGAGGAGACCTACAGGGATGTTGTAGAGAAGTCCCACCTCCAGTCAGGTAGCCCCTGTGCTACCTTGGAGGAGGGAGGTCTCCTAGAAGGAGAGCATCACCCTGTTGAAGTAGGAAGTACTCCTGTAGCCAGGACCTGCCCACCAGGGGATGTATTATCCTTTCGCAACGAGGATATATCTCCAAATGTTGCCCGGGAGGGAAAGGTTAGGACAGCTGTTGTACTTGGTGATTCGATCATTAGGCATATAGATAGCTGGGTGGCTGGTGGACGTGAGGATCGCCTGGTGACTTGCCTGCCTGGTGCGAAGGTGGCGGACCTCACGCATCACCTAGATAGCATTTTATATAGTGCTGGGGAGGAGACGGCTGTCTTGGTACATGTGGGTACTAATGACATAGGAAAATGTGGGAGAGAGGTTCTGGAAGCAAAATTTAGGCTCTTAGGTAGAAAGCTGAAATCCAGATCCTCCAGGGTAGCATTTTCTGAAATGCTACCTGTGCCACGTGCAGGGCCCAAGAGACAGGCAGAGCTCCAGAGTCTCAATGCGTGGATGAGACGATGGTGCAGGGAGGAGGGCTTTAGATTTGTTAGGAACTGGGCAACATTCTGGGGAAGGGGGAGCCTATTCCTAAAGGATGGGCTCCATCTTAACCAGAGTGGGACCAGGCTGCTGGCATCGGCGTTTAAGAAGGAGATAGAGCAGCTTTTAAACTAGAAATGGGGGGAAGGCCGACAGTCGCTCAAAAGAGCATGGTTCGGGATAAGGTATCTTTCAAAGATATCACCATAACAGGGAAGATAGAGTATCCTGATAGTGAGGTTGCAAAAGAGATTGTAGTAGATCGGGTATCTTTAAATAACAATAAAAATCAGACAAAAGATTGCCAATTAATACTGTCAAGTACTAAGCATGATGTACTTAGGAACAACAAACATAGTTTGAAATGTCTATATGCGAATGCCAGGAGCCTAAGAAATAAGATGGGGGAGTTAGAATATATTGCACTAAATGAAAAATTAGATATAATAGGCATCTCTGAGACCTGGTGGAAGGAGGATAATCAGTGGGACACTGTCATACCGGGGTACAAATTATATCGTAGTGATAGGGTGAATCGGATTGGTAGAGGGGTAGCATTGTATATTAACGAGAGCCTTGAATCAAATAGATTGAAAATTCTGCAGGAAACAAAACACTCCTTGGAATTCCTTGGATTGAAATTCCATGTGCAAAGGGGAAAAGGATAGTGATAGGAGTGTACTACCGTCCGCCTGGCCAGGACGAACAGACGGATGCGGAAATGTTAAAGGAAATCAGGGACGCAAACAAACTGGGCAACACAATAATAATGGGGGATTTCAATTACCCGCATATAGACTGGGTTAATGTAACATCTGTACACGCAAGGGACATAAGATTTCTTGATGAAATCAAGGACAGCTTCATGGAACAGCTAGTTCAGGAGCCGACAAGAGAAGGAAAAATACTAGACTTAGTCCTTAGTGGTGCTCATGATCTAGTGCAGGGGGTAACGATACGAGGGCTGCTTGATAACAGTGATCATAATATGATCGGTTTTGATATTGGCATTGAAGGAAGTGAAACTAGGAAATCAAGTACGCTAGCGTTTAACTATAGAAAAGGTGATTACGACAAAATGAGAAAAATGGTGAAAAAAAGACTGAAAGGAGCAGCTCGCAGAGTAAAAAACTTGCATCAGGCGTGGATGCTGTTTAAAAACACCATCCTGGAGGTTCAGGACAAATATATTCCACGTATTAGAAAAAAGGGAAAAAAGACTAAACGTCAGCCGGCGTGACTAAACAGTAAGATAAAGGAAATCATTAGAGCCAAAAAACAATCCTTCAGAAAGTGGAGAAGAGAACCAACTGAAAGTAACAGGATAGATCATAAGGAATGCCAAGCCAAATGCAAAGCGGAGATAAGGAGGGCAAAAAAGGACTTTGAGAAGAAATTAGCGTTGGAAGCAAAAATACATAGTAAAAATTTTTTTAGATACATTAAAAGCAGGAAACTGGCCAAAGAGTCGGTTGGGCCGCTGGACGAAAATGGTGTTAAAGGGGCGATCAAGGAGGACAAAGCCGTAGCGGAGAAATTAAATGAATTCTTTGCTTCGGTCTTCACCGAGGAGGATTTGGGGGGGACACCGGTGCCGGAAAGAATATTTGAAGCGGGGGAGTCGGAGAAACTAAACAAATTCTCTGTAACCTTGGAGGATGTAATGGGTCAGTTCAGCAAGCTGAAGAGTAGTAAATCACCGGGACCTGATGGTATTCATCCCAGAGTATTAATAGAACTAAAAAATGAACTTGCGGAGCTACTGTTAGAAATATGCAATCTGTCCCTAAAATCGAGTGTAGTACCGGAAGACTGGAGGGTAGCCAATGTTACTCCGATTTTTAAGAAGGGTTCCAGAGGAGATCCGGGAAATTATAGACCGGTGAGTCTGACGTCGGTGCCGGGCAAGATGGTGGAGGCTATTATTAAGAATAAAATTGCAGAGCATATACAAAAACATGGACTGATGAGACAAAGTCAGCACGGATTTAGTGAAGGGAAGTCTTGCCTCACCAATCTAATGCATTTTTTTGAGGGGGTAAGCAAACATGTGGACAATGGGGAGCCGGTTGATATTGTATATCTGGATTTTCAGAAGGCGTTTGACAAAGTGCCGCACGAAAGACTCCTGAAGAAATTGCAGAGTCATGGAATCGGAGGTAGGGTATTATTATGGATTAAGAACTGGTTGAAAGATAGGAAGCAGAGAGTAGGATTGCGTGGCCAGTATTCTCAGTGGAGGAGGGTAGTTAGTGGGGTCCCGCAGGGGTCTGTGCTGGGTCCGTTGCTTTTTAATGTATTTATAAATGACCTAGAGATGGGAATAACTAGTGAGGTAATTAAATTCGCCGATGACACAAAATTATTCAGGGTCGTCAAGTCGCAGGAGGAATGTGAACGATTACAGGAGGACCTTGCGAGACTGGGAGAATGGGCGTGCAAGTGGCAGATGAAGTTCAATGTTGACAAGTGCAAAGTGATGCATGTGGGTAAGAGGAACCCGAATTATAGCTACGTCTTGCAAGGTTCCACGTTAGGAGTTACGGATCAAGAAAGGGATCTGGGTGTCGTCGTCGATGATACGCTGAAACCTTCTGCTCAGTGTGCTGCTGCGGCTAGGAAAGCGAATAGAATGTTGGGTGTTATTAGGAAGGGTATGGAGTCCAGGTGTGCGGATGTTATAATGCCGTTGTATCGCTCCATGGTGCGACCGCACCTGGAGTATTGTGTTCAGTACTGGTCTCCGTATCTCAAAAAAGATATAGTAGAATTGGAAAAGGTACAGCGAAGGGCGACGAAAATGATAGTGGGGATGGGACGACTTTCCTATGAAGAGAGGCTGAGAAGGCTAGGGCTTTTCAGCTTGGAGAAGAGACGGCTGAGGGGAGATATGATAGAAGTGTATAAAATAATGAGTGGAATGGATCGGGTGGATGTGAAGCGACTGTTCACGCTATCCAAAAATACTAGGACTAGAGGGCATGAGTTGAAGCTACAGTGTGGTAAATTTAAAACGAATCGGAGAAAATTTTTCTTCACCCAACGTGTAATTAGACTCTGGAATTCGTTGCCGGAGAACGTGGTACGGGCGGTTAGCTTGACGGAGTTTAAAAAGGGGTTAGATAGATTCCTAAAGGACAAGTCCATAGACCGCTATTAAATGGACTTGAAAAAATTCCGCATTTTTAGGTATAACTTGTCTGGAATGTTTTTACGTTTGGGGAGCGTGCCAGGTGCCCTTGACCTGGATTGGCCACTGTCGGTGACAGGATGCTGGGCTAGATGGACCTTTGGTCTTTCCCAGTATGGCACTACTTATGTACTTATGTACTTATCCCTGCTTAAAAAGCTTGCCAACTTGTACAGGTCCATCGTCATCACTAAACTAAGTGTAGCAAGACCAACAAATACAGATCTTAAAAGATTTTTAAATGTAAATCTCGAGACAGTTTTAATACAAACAGCATTTAATGCACCAAAATCGTACCTTGAAAGTATTGAGAAAAGATTATCTCAACTTCTTTTTACTAGTATCAGCGATACTGTCCGTAAAACATAGAAGCCTGTCCAACGGATTGTGGATTTTTTTTAAAACACCATTCGGAGTACGTACACCGACATCACTAATTGTAGAAACATTATCATCTGTTAGAGAATGGTGTAGTAACGTCAACGTATATAGGAAAATGGTGTAGTGATCTCTTTAGACCAGTAGGGGCAGTGTAGAGTATGTTAATACTTCTCAAAGATCATTTTGAAAAGATATGTGAAGCACGTTCCGATGGAAATAGCAAGCAGTAATTTGAATAATGGACAAAGTAAACGAAAAAGCTTAAAAAATAAAAAATGTAAAGACTATAATAATAATAAAAAGGGTGTAATAAAAAGAAAAAAGAGGGGTAGTAAAAACCAGTGGAAATCTTGACAGTCTGGTAAACAAAAACTAAAAACAAAATGAAAAAAAAAAGGGGGGGGAGAATAAAAAATGATGAATCATAAGAGTCTGCTAAGATTGTATGGTTAAGTCACAAAAACTAGGGCAAACAGTATATGTGAATGAAAATAATAGTTTCCAAAACAATTCTTATGATAAAAATGATAATAAAATATCATAAACAATCTTCTAAATACTACCAAGGTCACCTCCAACAACTCAGATACCCCATCAGCAACCAATCTTGCAAACTACTTCAATGAAAAAATCATAAAGCTCCGACTCATGATACCCACCAACACAATGGACTACACAAATATCCTTGAATGTCTAGACCCAAAACCCGGAGAATGCCCAGCAGATCGATCATGGGCCGACTTTGACATGCTGTCATCAAATGAAATCTCATACTGGCTCGGAAAATACACCAAATCGCAATGCAAACTAGACATCTGCCCTAACAGTCTAATAAGATCCGCACCCGAACAATTCTAAACAGACCTCATGAAACACATAAACTACAGGCTTCAAAATGGACTCTTTCCCACGAATAAAGGAAACATCCTACTCACTCCACTACCGAAAGATGCTAAAAAAAAGCTGTGAGAGGGTAGGTGAAAGGGGATCCGGGAAGGCACGCAGAAAGGGGGTGCAGGCAGCTGGGTAACCCCAACGGGGCAAACTTCATGTGCACAACACCCACATTCAGAAAGCTGCGCTACCGGAGGCAGAGAGGTTGGCCGGGTTAAGGAAGAAGAGGAGGAATTACCAGTCCCAGAATCCCTCTCTTCCCCACCCGGCTGTGCAAGAGTTAGGGGAGGAGATAGAAGATTGGGAAATGGTCTCTGAGGAAGGTGATGAGGGCCAGCTGGAGAGGTTGAGGGCGGGGGAAGTTGAAGAAGAGGATAAAATGGAGGTGACTGAAGGACTAGAGGAGGAACAGATGGAGATTGGAGCTCTGGCTCAAACCCGAAAAGCTGCTGTAAGAGGATGGGTAGCTGGGCCTTGGAGAGACTGGTGGAAGACCAGAGGAGAGAGACTGAGGCGCTGGGGGAGATCTCTACTAAAGAGGAAGCAGGTGCAGCCCCTGGGAGAGAAAGAGGACTGGGCACAATTGAAACCCCAGTCTGAACCAGGTGGGACCAAAGCTGTGTAGCTGTGCTTTAAGAAAGACTGTGTAAACTGTTTCATACTGCAAAGGTCTGGGGCTGCCCTCCTACCAAGCTACTGTGTTTTCTTTCTGATAATGTACTGTTTCCTAAAAGAAGTAATTTTGGCTAAAGTGAAGTGAAGTTATATGGACTGTTTTGAACCTGAATGGTGCTTTGGGCAGCAAGCCTGAACAACCTGGAGTTAAGGTGTTCCTGGGCATTTATGTTAACTGGAAGCAAGAAAATAAAGCTCTCTTACTTATAAACGTTGTGCTGTGGATGTCCCTCTGTGAAAGGAACAGAGGGGGGAAGAAGTCCTGTAAGTTCTCAGTGCCTGGAGCTGAGACTCAGAGCAACCAGATTGCTGTGGAGTGAGGCAATAGCCTTGTGAAGGAGGAGGCAGCTAAGCAGGGTCGAGCCCGGCTGGGTCCTGGAGGGGTGACCCAGCTACAAAGCACAATGGACCCAACCAACTGTCAACCAGTAGCATCTATACCACTCATGACCAAACTCATGGAAGGCATAGTGACGAAACAACTTACTGAATACCTAAATAAACACTCATAAGTACATAAGTAATGCCACACTGGGAAAAGACCAAGGGTCCATCGAGCCCAGCATCCTGTCCACGACAGCGGCCAATCCAGGCCAAGGGCACCTGGCAAGCTTCCCAAACGTACAAACATTCTATACATGTTAGTCCCGGAATTGTGGATTTTTCCTAAGTCCATTTAGTAGCAGTTTATGGACTTGTCCTTTAGGAAACTGTCTAACCCCTTTTTAAACTCTGCCAAGCTAACCGCCTTCACCACGTTCTCCGGCAACGAATTCTCAATCAGGATTTCGGTCGAATCACAGCACCGAAACTGTACTAGTGTCCGCAATGAACTCATTCAAACAGGCAATTGCGAATGGTAACAACATCCTCCTCCTGCAATTCGACATGTCCAGTGCCTTTGGCATGGTTAATCATGACATACTAATACATATACTAGAATACTTCGGAGTAGGAGGCACAGTTCTCAAGTGGTTCAAAGGGTTCCTGACCACAAGATCATACCAAGTAACAACAAACGTGGACAGATCACCCCCATGAATACCTGAGTGTGGAGTCCTCCAGGGATCCCCTCTCTCACCAACATTATTCAACCTAATGATGATACCTCTAGCCAAAGTACTAGCCAATCAAAACCTCAACCCCTACATTTATGCAGATCACATCACAATTTACATCCCATTCAAACATGATCTAAGTGAAATCACCAACGAGATCAACCAAAGCCTCCAAATAATGCACACTTGGGCAGATACATTTCAACTAAAACTTAACGCAGAAAAAACACAATGTCTTGTACTCACCTCACAACATAACACAAAAAGCTTCTCCACCATAATCACACCATACTGTTCCCTTCCTGTCTCACAAAACTTGAAAATTCTTGGAGTCACCATTGATCGAAACCTCACTCTTGACACCCACGTGAAAAACACGACGAAAAAGATGTTCTACACCATGTGGAAACTCAAAAGAGTAAAACCTTTCTTCCCGAGATACATCTTCCGTACCCTGATACAGTCAATGGTAATAAGTCATCTGGACTACTGTAATGCACTGTATGCCCAGAATACGGCCGCCAAACTCATATTTGGAAAAACTAAATATGAAAGTGCAAAACCCCTAAGAGAGAAACTTCACTGGCTCCCACTTAAGGAACGCATTGCATTCAAGATCTGCACTGTTGTACACAAAATCATTCACGCAGACGCCCCAATCTACATGCTAAACCTCGTAGACCTACCTTCCAGAAATGCCACAAGATCATCCCACAAATTTCTCAACCTGCACTACCCCAGCTGCTTAAATACAAGCTAATGCATGCCACTACCTTCTCTTACAAGAGCACGCAGTTATGGAATGCATTACCTACAGACTTGAGAGCAATCAACGAAACAACTATCTTTCGAAGATCTCTGAAGACATTCTTCTTCAACAAGGCCTACAATGAGAACCTACAGCCTCACTGAGTCACCTCGCCAACCCACTCAATTATGAACGCCCACCTCCTATATCTACCCTAATCACTCTCTCCCTTCTTCCTTCTTTCTTTCCTTCTTTAATAGCTACACATTATTAACTGTATCTGATATCCTGAAATGACAATATTCAAATCTATGTAAGCCACATTGAGCCTGCAAATTGGGGGAATGTGGGATACAAATGCAATAAATAAATAATAAATATTTTAAAAAATCCTGATATGTCTTCAAAAAAGCAAACAAAGGGAAATAGTGCAATGAGGAGGGGGGGGGGGAGAAGACGGAGGAAAAGGGAGGGGGAAGGAGAGGGAAAGGGAAAGGAGGAATGGAAAGGGGAAAGCAGGAAAAGAGGAACGACCATTGCATCAATTTCTAGCCATTCATTAAGTTGAACGCAGACTATTTGTTCTATGAGTTTCCCTAGAAATGGGATATTGGATACTGGTCTGTAATTTTCAAGTTTGTCCTGGTCAAGGTTGTTTTTCTTCAGCAGAGGGTGAACCACTGCCCTTTTTAATGCTGTTGGTAGTTGCCCATTAGAAAGAGAGGTGTTCACAATTTTTGTGGCGCCTTCTATAAGGCCCATACTTGCCTGCTGCACTATCTTTGATGGGCAGGGATCGAGGGAGCAGGTAGTTGTTGGTTGAAGGTCTCTTGTCAAGGATTTTGTCAAGGCTCTCCTCTGTCATTAGGTTAAAAGTGTTCCACCTGTCTCTGTTAGGAGGGGGTGAGTTTGTGCACCCCTAGTTGACTGGCTGGGCACTGGGTGGGATTGCCTGTAAATCCTGGTGGAGACTTTTAATTTTGTTGGCAAAGTATGCAGCAAATTGCAGTTCAGTTTAGACTGGTCAGGATGGTTTTGTTGTGAGGGTTTCAGTAGGCTGTTTACTACACTGAACAGCTGCTTGGTTGAATTGGCAGCCTGTGCAATGCATTGAGAGAAATACTGTTTTTTGGTTGCTGTTAAGGCTTACCATGTGCTTCCTGCAGTTTAGCCTGTCTTCATCCAGGTGAGATTTGCGCCATCTCCTTTCCAATTTTCGTCCTTCGTGTTTAAGGATCCGAAGTTCTGGAGAAAACACAAACGTAGTAACATAGTAGGTGACGGCAGATAAAGACCTGCACGGTCCATCTCTACCCAACAAGGTAAACATTATAATGAAACTGTGACTGATGGTGTCTTGTCTGTTCTTCCAGGCCTTGTTCAAGGATATTGCTGCTTATTTCTTGGAAGTGGACTGGGACATTCTGGGAGAATGGCAGAAGGAGCTTTACAAGAAGGTCATCAAGGAGGTTCATGACATCCTCATCTCACGAGGTAAATATGTCTTTTTTTATCATCTACCACACAGACACATTAGTGGAATGGATGCTGTTGTTTTATCAGAGGTGGAAAAATCCCAGGTACCAGGTCCCGTGGGCACCTGAAATTGAGACCTGGCTTCTGTTGCAAAAGATAAAATGTTTACCTTAAACTGGAGGCTTCATAAAAGACCAGCTGCAGTCTGTCTCCCTTTTCTGTACAACAACATTCCTTGTTATCAAGCAGATGAAGCCATTATGTATGGGTTGTGTCCATCAACCAGCAGGGGGAGATAGAGAGCACTCAACTTTTCACAGTGCCTCATGGCCAGCTAGCTCCACTGCCTCTTCAGTATTCTCTATCTCCCCAAGCAGGGTGGCTGCAGCTTCTTCGAGCTCTATCAAAAATCTGCCTGGGGGTGGCTCCTGGCTTGCCAGTTGTTAGCCGGGGTGTTAGAGGCTATAGCAGCTTCACATTGAAGGCACATAGGTCAGCCCTTTCCCTGCCTTACCCATGCCCCCGTGGATGTGGACATATTAGCTTGCTTTTCCCTGTCCTTTCCCACTCAGTGGATGCAGGCACATTGGTTCGCCTTTCCCTGCCTTTCCCACTTATCTGAGCCTCTGGAGTGATTTTATTTACCTCTTTTGCCTCTGCTTTCCTCACAGCGTAAAAAATAAATAATTAATTAATTAAAGTCGCGTCGCGCTTTAGCGCAGCGATCTTGGAAAAGAGGCTTTTCTTGAGATTCTTCTGCAGGACCGGAGCTGTGGTACTCGGTCTAGTGAGGTAAGAGTGTTTTCTGACTCCTCCGGGGTGGGCCCGCGATCGGGATGTTTTTGGCACAAACCGCCATTTTTGAATTTTACCACCATTTTCTGCGATGTCTGCGGAGACTGTAAAGCGCTGTTTTAAATGTAGCAAGCGCATATCACAGCGGGGCTCTGTAATTCGTGCTGTACAGACGGTAGAGCCGGCCCGAGCATGGCGAGCGGCGATCTTTCGCACTCTGAGCTGGCAGCGGACGCCATTTTGGATTTTCCACATGGCGCGGCCTCCGTTGCGACGGAGAGCCCTGAGTCCGGGGGGGGGGGGGGGTCCTCTGAGTGAGGCTAATAATAGAGTTGATAGCCCTGGACAGGATCCGGGCAGTCAGGGAGCGGTTTTCTCCCCTGATTTTGTTTTAATGCTGCATAGAGCATACATGCTTAAAAGAGCTCTTCCACAGGGATCTTCGGACCCTCTACCTGCCCCCCCCCCCCCCCCCCCCCCCCCCCCTGGTGAATCCTGGCCTATTGGAGTTGGCTTTGCCTGTTTCTTATCCTCCTAATAAACACAGAAGGGCTAATTCCCCTTCTGAGTGTGGCGCACCCCCTCCCCTCCCCCGTGGTCGGGTTATGAGGATTCTGAGGGGTTTGGCAGCACTTCTTGGGTTGAGGAGCCGGAGTCGGGTGCAGAATTGCCACAGGAGCTTGATGATCCATCTGCGGTGAGGATTTTCCACCGCGAGGAGCTGCCAGCGCTTATTTCAGATGCCTTACAAGCCCTCTCGATTGAAGATCCTGGGAGTAGCACAGCCTCCTCTGTTAATCCAAGGATGGCTAGTTCCAGAAAGCCTGCTCGAGCCTTTCCTTTGCATGACTCCATCCAAGAGCTTATTTCAGCTCTATGGGCTGACCCCGAGGGACCTTTGAAAGTTTCCAGGGCTATGGGGCAATTATATCCTCTAAGTGAGGAAAATTTGGCTCGCCTTGCAATGCCTAGAGTGGATGTCCTAGTCACAGCTGTGACAAAACGAACTACCCTTCCGGTTGAAGGAGGTGTTGCCCTGAAGGACATACAAGTCCGCCGGCTGGAATCAGCGCTGAAGCGGCTCTTTGACATTGCAGGTCTTACTATTCGGGTGTCTGCATGCAGTTGTTATGCTGCAAGAGCCTGCCTAGCGTGGTTACAACAGGCAGTTGAACAGCCCGGTGATGGTGCGGAGCCCTTCTCTGAAGTGGCTCCGCGGATGGAGTCGGCCTTGTCCTTTTTGGCTGACGCCCTTTATGATATTGTCAGAGCTTCGGATAAATAAATGGCAGTAGCAGTGGCAGCTCGCCGTCTTATTTGGCTACGACATTGGACAGCGGACATGGCCTCTAAGCAAAGGTTGGTGAAGTTGCCTTTTCAAGGCCTTCTCCTGTGAGGAGTTGGAGAAAATTGTGAAAGGCCTGGGGGATGCTAAACCCCAGCGCTTACCCGAGGATAGGCCACGGCCTCCCTCCAAGGGTCAGGCGGTTCACTCCTCTTATAGACCTCGCTGCCATGAAGCTAGAAGATACCGCCCGGGGTGTTCTGCTGGGTTCACTTCTCGTGGCCGGTTTCAGCAGAGGAACTCCTTTCGCTCAAACAAACGTTCCGCAGCAGCAGGCTCAAGACCTGGAGTTCAAGGGCGACCCTCTCAATGATGGTGCGCCAGCCCCCTCCTCGATTCCTGTAATAGGAGGACGACTTTCCCTCTTTCTCGAGGAGTGGGCCAAGATTACCTCAGATCCGTGGGTCTTGGACCTGATCAGAGAAGGATACAGAATAGAATTCAATGCCCCGGTAAGAGACGTGTTTGTGGAGTCCTGATGCGGCTCTGCCGCCAAACGGGCGGCAGTAGAGGAGACCTTACAAGGCCTGATTCAATTAGGGGCAGTGTCCCCAGTACCTCCCGCCGAACACGGCTGCGGCCGCTACTCCATATACTTTGTGGTGCCGCGAAAAGGTGGGTCTTTTCGCCCTATTCTGGACTTAAAAGAATTAAACAAGTCCTTAAAAGTGCGGCATTTTCACATGGAAACCCTGTGCTCCGTCATTGTGGCGGTACAGCCAGGAGAGTTTCTCACGTCTCTGGACCTGACAGAAGCTTTCTTACACATTCCAATTTGGACCCCGCACCAAAAGTTTCTGCGGTTTGCGGTGATGAGAAAACATTTCCAGTTTCGGGCCTTGCCTTTTGGCCTCGCCACAGCTCCCCGAACCTTCTCCAAGGTTATGGTGGTAGTAGCTGCCTTTCTCAGGCGAGAGGGTATCCGGTTTCTCCCGTACCTAGACAACTGGCTCTTCAGAGCAGACTCAGAAAAAGAGCGTCATCTAACTACAGCCAGAGTGGTTTCAGTCCTTCAATCTCTGGGCTGGGTCATCAATATGGCCAAAAGTCACCTGCCCCCTCGCAATCTCTAGAATATTTGGGGGCCAGGTTCGACACAGCCTCGGGCTATGTGTTTCTTCCCGAGCAAAGGCGGTGCAAGCTTCAGAATCAGGTCCGTCTGCTCCTGAGGATGCCCCGCCCGCGAGCTTGGGACATTGTCCAGCTGTTGGGATCGATGACAGCCACCTTGGAAGTGTTGCCATGGGCGAGAGCGTACCTGAGACCTCTACAGTATTCTCTACTTCAACGATGGTCTCCAGTATCTCAGGATTATCAGTGCAGACTTTCTTGGCTCCCTGCGGCCCGCCTCAATATGGAGTGGTGGCTCTCGGACAACATGTTGCGGCGGGGAATGCTGCTGGCGCTCCCCGATTGGTGCCTAGTGGTGACAGATGCCAACCTGTAGGGCTGGGGCGCATATTGCCAGGGGAAGCATGCCCAGGGTCTGTGGACGCCCGACGAGTCGGAGTGGTCTATCAACCGCCTGGAGTTGAAAGCGGTGTTTCAGGCGCTTCTGGCCTTTCAAGTGACCCTGGAAGGATTGGCTGTCCGAGTGATGTCGGACAACACGACAGCAGTGGCCTACATAAATCGACAAGGCGGCACTCAGGGCAGAGCTCTAGCCGCGCAGGCCGAACAAATTTGCCACTGGGCCAAGCTGCATCTACAGTCCCTGTCAGCAGCTCACATTGCAGTTCAGAGCAACGTGCAAGCCGACTATCTAAGCAGGCATCAGATCGATCCAGCGGAGTGGGAACTAGCAGACGATGTATTCCTGCAGATTTGTGCCAAATGGGGCAAGCCAGTGATGGATCTTATGGCGACCAGTTCCAATGCTAAAGTCCCGTGCTTCTTCAGCAGATGGAGGGATCCTCGCTCTGCCGGGTTGGATGCCTTGGCTCAACCCTGGCCCCTGGGCTTACTGTATGTCTTCCCTCCGTGGCCCTTGATAGGGCGAGTGCTCCTGCGGATTTGGCTGCATCCAGGAGAAGTGGTGCTCATCGCCCCGGATTGGCCCAGGAGGCCTTGGTATGTGGTGTTCCGGCAGATGCTGTTGGAGGATCCCTTTCCGTTACCTCTGGTTCTGCACCTGTTGTCACGGGGTCCGGTGGCCATGGAGGACGCCTGCTGCTTTGGTCTTATGGCATGGCGATTGAGAGGGCGCAATTGAGAGACAAAGGCTACTCAAATAAGGTAATTTCCACTCTCCTGCAGGCCCGTAAGCGCTCCACTTCCGTGGCTTATGCCAGGATTTGGCGCCAGTTTGAAGTCTGGTGTGTTCAAGAGCGCTTTCCCCGTTGCGGGCTCCTGTCTCGCCGATTCTGGACTTTTTGTAGTATTGCGTTTAGCTCCAATTTTTATCAGCATCATTTTTTTTTACTCCGTATACAGAACTTAGTCCTGTATGTACACTTTCATGCACTGCTTGTTCACAACAGGAAACAGATGAAACCTCCCCAGGGCTTCTACATATATATTTAAATGCTATTTTCCTGCTTACTTACAGGTTATTCAATTGTTAATCCTGATGTCATATTCAAGATTAAGAACGAAGACGAGAAATATTTCACTGAACATTTTGAGTGGGAGGAAAAAGAAAACCCAGAAGATCTCATTAAGAGTAAGTAAATGTTTTGCATTTGAAGGTCTCTGAATTTTCAGATCAAAGTCTCCAGGCATTTAGAGATTTAAAGTCCATTTCTTAATTTAGTATTATTTTATCTTTGATGACTCCTTCTAATGTATTTTCTCTTAACAGACCTTCCAGTTGTAACATCTGTGATCTCACTCGGTGTTAAACAAGAGAAAGATCTCCCCTTGATGGATCCTCCTAAATCAGAGACGTCTGAACAGACTCAGCCTCCTGTAATAAGTAAGTATAAAATTCCTTCTGCACATCTTAATAAAATCAGCCGGGATTATTTAGGAATTCAGAGTTGGTGAGATAAGAAGCCATTATCCTCTCTGTAATTGAGCAGCATTGCTATTACTACTAGTACTACTACGTATCATTTCTATAGGGTTACTAGACATACACAGCACTGTACACTTGAACATGAAGAGACAGTCCCTGCTCATCAGAGCTTACAGTCTATTCAAGACAGACCAATTAGAGATTAGGGAGTTAACATTTCGAAAGGGTAATTCCTTGTCATCAAGCAGATGAAGCCATTACGTATGGGTTTGTGTCCATCAACCAGCAGGGGGAGATAGAGAGCACTCAACTTTTCACAGTGCCTCATGGCCAGCCAGCTCCACTGCCTCTTCAGTATTCTCTATCGCCCCAAGCAGGGTGGCTGCAGCTTCTTCGAGCTCCATCAAAAATCTGCCTGGGAGTGGCTCCTGGCTTGCCAGTTGTTAGCCGGGGTGTTAGAGGCTATAGCAGCTTCACTTTGAAGGCACATAGGTTAGCCCTTTCCCTGCCTTACCCATGCCCCCGTGGATGTGGACATATTAGCTTGCTTTTCCCTGTCCTTTCCCACTCAGTGGATGCAGGCACATTGGTTCGCCTTTCCCTGCCTTTCCCACTCATCTGAACCTCCGGAGTTCTTATTACCTCTGCTTTCCTCACAGCGTTTAAAAAAAAAAAAAATGGAACAGAGGTTTTCCTTTGATTCTTCTATGGGACTGGAGCTGTGATACTCGGTCTAGTGAGGTAAGAGTGTTTTCTAACTCCTCCGGGGTGGGCCCGCGATCGGGGCGTTTTAGGCACGAAACCGCCATTTTGAATTTTCCCGCCGTTTTCGGCGATGGCTGCAGAGAATGTAAAGCACTGTTCCCGCTGTGGCAAGCGCAAATCAGCAGCGGGGCTCTGTAAATCGTGCTGTACAGGTGTAAGAGCCGGCCCGAGCATGGCGAGCGATGATTCTTCCCGCTCAGAGCTGGCAGCGGATGCCATTTTTAATTCTCCGCATGACGCGGCCTCTGTAGAGACGGAGAGCCCTGAGCCGGGGGGGGGGGGGGGGGACACCTCGAATTGAGGCTATTCAGGGAGCGGCTAGCCCCGGACGGGATCTGGGTGCCCAGGGCGAGTTTTTCTCCCCTGATTTTGTGTTGTTATTGCATAAAGCATACGTGCTGAAAAGAGCTCTCCCTCAAGGGTCGTCTGAGGCCCCTTCTATTGTCTCCCCCCCCCCCCCCCCCCCCCCCCCCCCCCCGGTGGATTCTGGCCTGGGACTGCCCACTGAGGCTTTTTTCCCTGATAATTGGCATAAAGAAAAGCGTAGAAGGGCTAATTCTCCTTCAGATTGTGGTGCACCTCCTTCCCCCCCCCCCCCCCCCCCCCCCCCGAGGTCGGGCTGTGAGGATTCAGAGAGTTCTGGCAGGCCTTCGTGGTCTGAGGAGCCAGAGTCAGGTGCAGAATTACCACAGGATCTGGATGATCCCTCCGCGGTGAGGATTTTCCACCGTGATGAGCTGCCAGCGCTTATTTCAGATGCCCTACAGGTCCTTTCTATTGAAGAGCCTGACAGTGGCACGGCCTCCTCTGTGAATCCTAGGATGGCTAGTATCAAAAAGCCTGCTCGAGCCTTTCCTTTGCATGACTCCACCCAAGAGCTTATTTCTGCTCAGTGGGCTGACCCCGAGGGACCTTTGAAAGTTTCCAGGGCTATGGGGCAATTATACCCTCTGCGTGAGGAGCATTTGGCTCGCTTTGCAATGCCTAAAGTAGATGCCCTAGTCACTGCTGTGACAAAGAGAACTACCCTCCCTGTGGAAGGAGGAGTTGCCCTGAAGGATATACAAGACCGTAGGCTGGAAGCAGCACTTTGAACAGTCCTTTGAAATTGCAGGTCTTACTGTTCGGGCGTCTGCATGCAGTTGTTATGCTGCTAGAGCCTGCCTGGCGTGGTTGCAACAGGCGTTGGAACAGCCCGGAGATGGAGCGGAGCCCTTCTCGCATGTGGCTCCGCGACTGGAGTCGGCCTTGTCCTTTTTGGCTGATGCCCTTTATGATATTGTCAGTGTTTCGGCTAAACAAATGGCAGTAGCAGTGGCGGCTCGCTGTCTTATTTGGCTACGACATTGGGCAGCGGACATGGCCTCTAAGCAAAGGTTGGTGAGGTTGCCCTTTCAAGGCCTTCTCCTATTTGGTGAGGAGTTGGAAAAAAAAATTGTTAAAGGCCTGGGAGATCCTAAACCCCAGCGCTTGCCCGAAGATAGGCCGAGGCCTTCCTCCAAGGGCCAGGCGGTCCACTCCTCTTATAGACCTCGCTTCCGTGAAGCTAGAAGGTACCGCCCGGGGCATTCTGCTGGGTTCACTTCTCGTGCCCGTTTTTCAGCAGAGGAACTCCTTTCGCTCGGACAAGCGTTCCGCAGCCACTGGCTCTAGGCCTGGAGTTCAGGGGCGACCTTCTCAATGATGGTGCGCCGGCCCCCTCCTCGATTCCTGTCATCGGAGGACGTCTTTGCCGAGGAGTGGGCCAATATTTCGTCAGATCAGTGGGTTCTGAACCTGATCAGAGATGGCTACAGAATAGTATTCAACGCCCCAATAAGAGACGTGTTTGTGGAGTCCCGATGCGGTTCTGCCGCCAAACGGGCGGCGGTAGAGGAGAATTTGCAAGGTCTGATTCAGTTAGGGGCCATGTCCCCGGTACCTGCCGCCGAACACGGCTACAGCCGATACTCCATATACTTTGTGGTGCCGCGAAAAGGTGGGTCTTTTCGCCCTATTCTGGACTTAAAAGAATTAAACAAGTCCCTGAGAGTGCGGCTTTTCTACATGGAAACCCTGCACTCTGTCATTGCTGCGGTACAGCCAGGAGAGTTTCTCACGTCTCTAGACCTGAAAGAAGCTTACTTGCACATACCAATTTTGCTCCCGCACCAGAAGTTTCTGAGGTTTGCGGTGTTGGGAAAACATTTCCAGTTCCGGGCCTTGCATTTTGGCCTCGCCACAGCTCCCCGAACCTTTTCGAAGGTAATGGTGGTAGTAGCTGCTTTGCTTAGGCGAGAAGGTATCTGGGTTCACCCATACCTAGACGACTGGCTCATCAGAGCAGACTCTGTAACAGAGAGCTATCAAGCTACAGCCAGAGTGGTCTCAGTACTTCAATCTCTAGGCTGGGTCGTCAATATGGCCAAAAGTCACCTGACCCCCTCGCAATCTCTAGAATATTTGGGGGCCAGGTTCGACACAGGCTCGGGCTATGTATACCTACCCGAGCTAAGGCGGTGCAAGCTTCAGAATTAGGTCCGTCTGCTCCTGAGGATGCCCCACCCGCGAGCTTGGGACATTGTCTAGCTGCTGGGATTGATGACAGCCACATTGGAAGTGGTGCCCTGGGCGAGAGCGCACCTGAGACCTCTACAGTATTCCCTACTTCAAAGATGGTCTCCAGTTTCTCAGGATTATCAATGCAGACTTTCTTGGCTCCCTGCGGCCCGACTCAGCATGGAGTGGTGGCTCTCAGACAGCATGCTGCAGCGAGGAATGCCACTGGCGCTCCCCGATTGGTGTCTAGTAGTGACGGATGCCAGCCTGAAGGGCTGGGGCGCACATTGCAAGGGGAAGCATGCCCAGGGTCTATGGACGCCCGAGGAGTCGGAGTGGTCCATCAACCGCCTGGAGTTGAAAGCGGTATTTCAGGCGCTTCTGGCCTTTCAAGTGACCCTGGAAGGGTGGGTTGTCAGAGTGATGTCGGACAACACGACAGCAGTGGTCTACATAAATCAACAAGGCGGCACTCAGTGCAAAGCACTGGCCGCGCAGGCCGAACAGATTTGCCACTGGGCCGAGCTGCATCTTCAGTTTCTGTCAGCAGCTCACATTGCAGGTCAGAGCAACGTGCAAGCTGATTATCTAAGCAGGCATCAGATCGATCCAGCGGAATGGGAACTAGCAGAAGAAGTATTCCTGCAGATATGTGCCAAATGGGGCAAGCCCGTGATGGATCTTATGGCGACAAGTTCAAATGCCAAAGTCCCGTGCTTCTTCAGCAAATGGAAAGATCCTCGCTCAGCAGGGTTGGATGCCTTGACTCAGCCCTGGCTTCCGGGCCTACTATATGTGTTCCCTCCATGGCCCTTGATAGGGCGCATGCTCCTGCGGATTCGGCTGCACCCAGGAGAAGTGGTCCTCTTCGCCCCGGATTGGCCCAGGAGGCCTTGGTATGCGGACCTCCGACAGATGCTAGTGGAGGCTCCCCTTCCTTTACCTCTGGTACCGAACCTGTTGTCACAGGGCCCGGTAGCCATGGAGGATGCCTGCCGCTTTGGTCTTATGGCATGGCGATTGAGAGGGCGCAATTGAGGGACAAAGGCTATTCAAACACAGTCATTTCCACTCTCCTGCAGGCCCACAAGCGTTCCACTTCTGTGGTTTATGCCAGGATTTGGTGCTTGTTTGAGTCTTGGTGTGCTTCCAGAGCCATTGCTCCAATGCGGGCTCCTGTCTCGCCGATTCTGGACTTTTTGCAGGAAGGTGTACAAAAAGGCTTGGCCTATAATTCCCTGCGGGTGCAGGTGGCAGTGTTGGCCTCCCTTCGTGGTAAGGTGGAAGGCGTGTCTTTGGCTGCTCACCCAGATGTGGCACGGTTTCTTAGAGGGGTGCTTCGGCTCCGACCTCCAGTGCGAGCACCCTGTCCAGCTTGGAACCTGGGGCTAGTTTTGAAAACCCTGCAGGCATCTCCTTTTGAGCCGCTTCGGCGAGCATCGGAGAAAGATTTGAAACTGAAGGCCGTTTTTCTGGTGGCCATTACCTCGGCGAGACGGGTGTCAGCTCCAGGCGCTGTCCTGTAGAGACCCTTTTCTGCAATTTTCAGAGTCCGGAGTCACGGTTCGGACCGTGCCTTCCTTTATGCCTAAGGTGGTTTCAGCCTTTCACCTAAACCAGCCTATTTTCTTGCCCTCTTTTTCAGAGGAAGAGTTTCCAGAATCTTTTGGGCAGCTGCACCTTTTGGATGTGCGCAGGACTCTGCTGCAGTATCTGCGAGTTACTAACTCTTTCAGGACTTCTGATCATGTTTGTTTTGCTATCCGGTTCTCGCAGAGGGTCTCCAGGGTCTAACGCCACTATTGCCCGCTGGCTCAAAGAAACTATCTTTTCAGCTTATCTGCTGGCCGGCAGGGTTCCACCTGTAGCCTTTAAGGCACATTCTACTAGAGCGATTTCTTCCTCTTGGGCTGAAACTGGAGCACTCTCTCTTCAAGAGATATGCAGTGCAGCAACATGGGCTTCTAAGCTCTCCTTTGCCCAACATTACAGGCTGGATGTGGCTGCCAGGAGGGATGCGCGTTTTGGTGCACAAGTGCTAGCGCGTGGTGTGGCTTGTTCCCACCCTATCTAGGGATTGCTTTGTTACATCCCATACGTAATGGCTTCATCTGCTTGATGACAAGGAAGGGAAAATTAGGTTCTTACCTTGGTAATTTTCTTTCCTTTAGTCATAGCAGATGAAGCCATGAGCCCTCCCTGTATGATTGTCTGTATGCTGTGAATCTGTTTCAGGTTCTGTTCTTGTTTCCTGAAGTTCCTTCCTTGGGAGAAAGTTGGAAAACAGTCTTCAGGATTCATGTTCACTTATAGGAGGATGAGTCCATTCCCTCCAGTTTATGTTTTGGAGGATGAGTTTATTTCCTCCAGGAGGTTGCGTGTATCCCCTCCAGTTATACAATAAGGAGGACGAGTTTATTCCCTCCAGGAGGATGTGTTCATTCCCTCCTTTTGAGTTCATGCTCTTGTTAAGGGGCAATCGTTCGCTGTGAGGAAAGTTCATGTTATTCCTATTGCGGTTTGCCATACTGCTTTGGAAGCTTCAAATACTGAAGAGGCAGTGGAGCTGGCTGGCCATGAGGCACTGTGAAAAGTTGAGTGCTCTCTATCTCCCCCTGCTGGTTGATGGACACAATCCATACGTAATGGCTTCATCTGCTATGACTAAAGGAAAGAAAATTACCAAGGTAAGAACCTAATTTTCCCTTGTAGAACAGAAGAGAACGGAGTCGCACCATGGAGCGAAACAAAGGCATTCTATTCCTTAGCATCCCTCCAGACCGGCCCAGGATTGGACTGATGGGTTGTGCACGCCTTCCAGCAGGTGGAGACTGAGAAAAAACTCTGACTCTAGAGAGCCAATAAGAGCCCTGGCCAAGTGACCCTAACCTCAGTATTTTCTCAGTCTCCCAGCAGGTAGGAAGTGAGCCCATTAGTCTCTCTTTTTTCAGTTACAGCCTTTGTCTTCTGATTTCTCTTTGTCTGTGCCACAGAAATTCTTTGAGGCTTGTTAGAAATTGTCAGCTTCTTTAGCTTACAGCCTCAGGGGTGCTACACTCGTGTGTCCCGGGTCCCTCCCCCTCTTCCTCCCCACCTCCCTTCTGTTAATTTAATTTCTAGGGAAGGGTTCCCTTTTTGAATAGCAAAGGGGATTACCTTTGGGAGAGGCAGCCAGAATAAAAAAAAAAAAAAGAAAGTGTTTTCCCATTACTCTGACGAGCAGGCAGCTCTGTTTAGTGTTCTGGGTGTCTGTGTTGTTTAAAACAAAAACAAAGACAGGAAAAGTTTCTTTAAAATACAGAGAGGAAAGGCTTCTTCTGCTTGCTCTTACCTTCTGTTTTTTTTGGGGGGTGTATTTGTTTATTAGCGCTATTTGGGTCGACGGAGCGGGGCCTTGTTCAAAGAGATTTTAGGCACAGATTGTGTACGCGCGTGTCCGCTGCCATGTCGGAGAAGCTCAAGAGATGCGCTGTCTGCCAGCATCGGGGAGTATCCTCTTCCGGCGCTTGTAAGTACTGTACGGCGCTAGTGTCAGCATCAGGTCCTGTTCTTCCTTCGTCTCCGGGAGTTCAGTTGGCGGTTCAGGGTTCTTCGCCGTTGCAGTCGGCTCCAGCCGGTACGGAGGGGTCAGGCGCGCCTCCGGAAGCCGTTCCCGCGAATTTGGCGCAAAAGCCCTCCATTTTTATTCCCGCTCCGTCATCGCCGTCGCGTGCTCAAGCTACAGATGTAAGTGTTGCAAATTCGGATGTTTTTGCTTCAGGAGCTCTGGTACAAGCTGGGCCCACTCAGGCAGGAGGTTTTCCTCCTAAGTTTGTGCTCCAGATGTACCAGGCCTTTTTGATGCAGAAAGGCAATGTGGGAGCTGGAACAGGGGATTCTCTCAGATTTGCTCCTCCACCTTCTAAGAAATCTAGGGAAGGTGATTTGCGTGGAGATTTTTGGTCTGATCACGATCAGGAGATGCCCTTTTTGGAAGAGGAGGAAGAGCTAGCGGAAAATGTCTGGGATGATCGCTCTTCTACAGACCCTGAAGCTGAATCTTTCGCCCAAGGGGAAGATCCTTCTGTGGCTAGAATTTTCCATAAGGATGACTTGCAGGAGCTCATTTCTCTGGTCTCCTCTACTTTGAACTTTGATGATCCTCCGACAGTTTCAGAACTCCGCAAGGTAGATTTTTTAATTAAGGGTTCTAGATTCGCTGCCAAAACTTTTCCCATGCATCAGGACATTTGGGATGTGATTAAGGTGCAATGGGAGGTCCCAGATACGGCTTTTCGCCCAACCAGATCGATGTCTCATCTTTATCCGGTTCCAGAAGCAGATAGAACTTTGCTTAGAGTTCCAGTTGTTGATGTGGTGATGTCGGCGGTTACTAAACGTAACACGGTTCCTGTCGATGGAGGAACGGCTCTCCGTGATGTTCAGGATAGAAGAATGGATTCTCTGCTTAGGAACAGTTTTGATGTTTCATCTTTGGCAGTACAAGCCGCCATTTGTGGTTCTTTAGTGGCTAGAGCCTGTTTTCGGTGGGCGGAGAAAGTCCTGGATAGGAGTTTGGATGATCTTCAAGCTATCAATATAGAGGTAGCTAAGACTGAGACGGGTGCAGCTTTTCTGGCGGATGCTCTATATGATTTGCTTCGAGCGTCCTCTAAGTCCTTGGCCTTGGGGGTCACGGCTCGCCGATCTCTGTGGTTGAAAGATTGGTCTGCGGACGCAGCCTCCAAGTCTAAGTTGAGCAAGTTCCCTTTTAAAGGTTCTTTCTTCTTTGGAGAAGAATTAGATAAATTGGTCAGTTCCTTAGGGGATGCTAAAGTTCCTCGTCTCCCAGAAGATAGGCCTTATCTGTCTAGTCGGGGTGCGTTGTTTGGCACAGGGTAGAGTAAGAGGTTTTCGTAGGTTTCAGGCTGGTCGAGGCTTTCAGCCTCAGAGGTCTCGTTTTTTCAACAGGATTCAGTCCTTTCGGGGTTCTCACAGAGGAGGGGCTTTCTCCAACTCAGGTTTCCGTTCCCAGTCACATTCCTCCCAATGAAGGTGCGAGGGCCTCTCCTCTGGTCCCTGTAGGAGCTCGTCTTGCTCAGTTCTATCAGAGGTGGGCCCACATCACCACAGATCAGGGGGTCTTGGAAGTTATTCGAGAAGGTTATGCCTTAGAATTCGCAAGACCTCTTTCAGACGCCTTTGTGGAGTCTCCCTGCTGTTCCCGTCTCAAGGCGGGTGTTGTTCGGGAGACTCTTCAGAAGCTATTAGATCTTCGGGTTATTTGTCCAGTCCCTCCTTCAGAGCACAAGCAGGGTCTTTATTCCATTTACTTTGTGGTTCCCAAAAAGGAAGGTTCTTTTCGTCCAATTTTAGATCTCAAAGCTGTCAATCGCGCTCTCAGAGTCACATCTTTTTGTATGGAGACCCTTCGATCAGTCATAGTGGCTGTTCGCACGGGGGAGTTTCTAACAGCCTTAATCTGACAGAGGCTTATCTGCATATTCCTATCCGTCCGGCTCATCACAAGTTCTTGCGCTTTGCGATTCTAGGCCAGCATTTCCAGTTTCTGGCTCTGCCCTTTGGCCTCGCGACAGCACCATGCATATTTACCAAAGTCATGGCCGTGGTAGCAGCGGCTCTCAGGAAACAGGATTCTTGTGCACCCATACCTAGACGACTGTTTGATCAGAGCAAAGTCTTATCAGGAGAGTTGTCTCGTCACTGCCCGACTGGTGGCTTTCTTGCAGTCCCTAGATTGGGTGGTGAATATAGCCAAGAGTCGTTTGGTTCCTTCTCAGTCTCTAGAGTATTTGGGAGTCACCTTTGACACGGCGCGGGGCCGAGTTTTTCTCCCGCAGGGCAGGATTCTAAAGCTCCGGTCACAGATACTAGATTTACTTCATCAGAAAATTCTGTGTGCTCGGGATTATCTTCAGGTCCTCGGATCCATGGCAGCCACTGTAGAGGTAGTTCCCTGGGCCAAGGGCGCACATGAGGTCGCTTCAGTGGGCTCTCCTGTCCCGATGGTCCTCTCAGAGGGATCCTCTTCTAATGAGGTTGTCGCTGTGCCACAGGGAATGCAGCTCTCTGGTGGCCTGGTGGCTACGAATGAAGAATCTTACCGCGGGAATGCCTTTGGAGTCTCCTTGGTGGGTAGCCTTAACGACAGATGCTAGTCTTCGCGGCTGGGGAGCTCATTGCCTAGACAGGTGGGCCCAGGGTCTCTGGTCGCCTCTGGGAGCGGCCCAATCCATCAACTTCTTGAAGACCAGGGCGATCCGGTTAGCGCTCTTGCAGTTCTCGCATCTCCTGGAGGACAAGGCAGTGCGTGTTCTCTCGGACAATGCCTCGGCAGTGGCCTACATCAACCACCAGGGAGGAACGAGGAGCCGTCTTTTGTGTCAGCAGGCGGAGAGTCTCATGACGTGGGCAGAGACTCATCTCACGGCCATATCAGCCTCGCATGTCGCAGGAGTAGAAAACGTTCAAGCAGACTTTCTCAGTCGTCACACTCTCGAACCAGGAGAATGGACTCTCAGCGATCGTGTGTTTCAGTTAATAGTGCAGTGCTGGGGCACTCCAGTTCTAGATTTTTTTCGCCTCCAGTCTCAATGCGAAAGCTCCTCGCTTCTTCAGTCGCCGAAAGGGTGTAAAAGTGGCAGGGGTAGACGCTGTCTTACAACAGTTGCCCTCCGACCTTCTTTACGCGTTTCCTCCGTGGCCGCTCTTGGGTCGTCTTCTACAGAGGATCGAGGAACATGGGGGGCCGGTAATTCTCGTAGCACCTGACTGGCCTCGGCGTCCTTGGTACGCGGACCTTCAACGTTTGACGGTGGCCTCTCCTCTTCGTCTTCCAGTCCACAAGGCTTTGCTACTCCAAGGACCAGTTCCGCATCCAGATCCGGCTCGATTTTGTCTTACGGCCTGGCTCTTGAACAAGCCCGTTTAGCTAAGAGGGGGGTTTCTCTCCCGTGATTTCCACCATGCTTCACTCTCGTCGTCGTTCCACCTCTCTCAGTTATATACGTTCTGACAAGGCTACATTCCAGATGTATAGAATGAAGCAGCAAAACCCTGAACTACATCTCCCAGAATGCATATCCAGTCCCAGCAGGGGAAGCCCAGGGGATAGGCAAGCTGGCCATATACCGTCTCTGACCACAAGAGGAAGGGAGAATGAAGGAGCCCAGTTCCCCTGGACCCGCAATCAGTATATCATGCCGCCCACCTGTAATAGGGAAGGGTGGGGTGAGAAGCAGGAGGAGGAATGGGTGGAAGAAGGAGTTAATCAGGCTGAGCAGCAGGAGGAAACCAAAATGGAATGGGAGCTTGAGAGCCCTGAGGAGCGCAGCACCTGAAGGTTTGCAAACCTACATTGTTTTGGAATTGTATTTTGATTTAAACCCTGCTTAAATAGAGAAGCCTGTTTTCTTTTGGGGGACCTGTTTGCTTTGGGGAAACCCTGAATGTTGGAAAGTTTGCTGGGAGAATTACAAACCTGTTTTTGAAACCTGATTATTTTGAGAAACTCTGTTGAATTTGAAAGGCTTGTTTAGGAAAGAGGACTGCCTGGGGGGAAGAGGGGAAATCCTGCTTGGGAGCAAGTACTGTTTGTTTGCTACTGACTTTGACAAAAAGGAGGGATTTCAAAAGGACTATTGCATCCTCCTCAGAGAAGGGGGCAGAGTCTTTGTGTTTAGTAGGCTGATGTACTAAGCAAGGCAGAACAGCCCTGCCTGAGAAGCCCTAACCCAGGGCTCTGGAGTGAAGTTTTGGTTATTAACCTGAAAAAATTTGAAGTATCCCCTGGTGGCAGTTTTGTGAAGATCTGGCTATTCGCGGGAGGCGGCTTCCTCCCCCATACTGGAGCAGCAGGCCCGTTTACAACCTGGAGAATTTTTGAGGCTTGGTGTGCGGATGCGGGGATTGTACCTTTTCGGGCATCCGTGGCTCAGATGTTGGATTTTCTGCAGCGAGGTTTTGACAGAGGACTGTCTCTTTCTTCACTTAAGATGCAAGCGGCAGCTCTCTCTTGTTTCAGAGTGTCACGTATTCAAAGTTGGAAACTCGGTTTGTGAGCCCTTGGCCCACTGCTGAGGAGCGGCAGCGGCAGGCAAAACCACCCCACACCAATGACAAGGCAGAGCTAACGTACCGGCAACTCCAGGCAAGGTCTCTAGGCAGTCAGCCAGCAAGCAGAAGACAGGTCCGGGCAAAGGTTCAAAAGGTAGGCGGCAAGCAAAGCAAAGTCCAGGTCCAGGCAAAGGTTCAAAAGGCAGGCGGCAAACAAAGCAAAGTCCAGGTCCAGGCAAAGGTTCAAAAGGCAAGCGGCAAGCAAAGCAAAGTCCAGGTTCAGGCAAAGGTTCAAAAGGCAGGAAACCAGCAAAGACAGAATCAGGTTCAGACAAAGTCTCTCAGGCAGAAGTGCACCAGCACCCACATACCAGGGCCTAAGACGCAATGCAAAGGCCAAAAGACTGCAGTCTCTAGGTGATTAATAAAGCCCATCCACACCTGAGGCGCAGCTGCAGCAAATCTAAGTAACTATGGAGGCTGTTCCCACAGGAGATCTCTAAGGACCAAATATGGGCTTCCTTCCTGTCCTCGTTACTCCAGGATGGCTTCCTATGATATGATCTATCCAAGATGGCTGTAGCCCTTGAGCTATCCAAGATGGCTACGACTCTTGAGCCATCCAAGATGGCTGCAGCCCTTGATCCAACCCAGATGACGGCTGCCAGAGATAGGAAACCAAAACAGACCTCCCCAAAGACAGAACTACTCCAGAAAGGATAGGCAGAAGCCAGCTCAGAAGCTGACTCCCAGAAATCAGGTAGAGGCTATGAGGGGTCACGACCACAGACACAGAGGTCAGATTTGGGGTAACTCTTTGGCTAGTCTTCCCGAGGTAGCTCATTTTTTGAAGGGAGTCAGTCTTATCCGTCCTCCGGTCAGATCGGTCTTTCCATCTTGGGACCTTAATCTGGTTCTTTCCTTGTCATCAAGCAGATGAAGCCATTACGTATGGGTTATGTCCATCAACCAGCAGGGGAGATAGAGAGCACTCAAACTTTCACAGTGCCCTCTTGGCCAGCTAGCTCCACTGCCTCTTCAGTATTCTCTATCTCCCTTAGCAGGGTGGCTGCAGCTTGTTCGAGCTCCAGAAAAATCTGCCGGGAGGTGGTTCCTGGCTTGCCAGTTGTTAACCGGGGTGTTGGAGGCTATAGCAGCTTCACTTTAAAGGCACATAGGTTAGCCCTTTCCCTGCCTTACCCATACCTCTGTGGATGTGGACATATTGCCTTGCTTTCCCTGTCCTTACCCACCAACAGTGGATGCAGGCATATAGGTTCGCTCTTTCCCTGCCTTTCCCACTCATCTGAGCCTCCGGAGTCTTCAATACCTCTGCTTTCCTCACAGCTTTAAAAAAAAAAAAAAAAAAAAAAGTTGCGTCGCGTTTTTAAACGCAGAGACGCTGGAACAGAGGTTTTTGACCTGATTTTCAGCAGGATCATAGTTGTACACTAGATCCTTTGAGGTAAGAATGTTTTCCAACTCCTCCGGGGTGGGCCCGCGATTGGGGCGATTTTGGCGCGAAACCGCCATTTTGGATTTTACCGCCGTTTTTTCGGCGATGGCTGCGGACAATGTAAAGCGCTGTTCCACTTGTGGCAAGCGCAAATCAGCAGCAGGGCTCTGTAAATCGTGCTGTACTGGCGTAGGAGCCGGCCCGAGCATGGCGAGCGATGTTTCTTCCCGCTCTGAGCTGGCAGCGGGCGCCATTTTGCTTACACCGCATGGTGCGGCCTCCGTGGACATGGAGAGACCTGAGCCGGGTGGGGCACCTCCAGATGAGGTTATTTCAGGAGTGGCTAGCACCGGACAGGATTTGGGTGCCCAGGGTGAGATTTTCTCCCCGGATTTTGTGCTTTTGCTGCATAAAGCATACATGATGAAAAGAGCCCTTCCTCAAGGGTCGCATGAGGCTCCTCTGATTGCCCCCCCCCCCCCCCCCCCCCGATGGATTGTGGCCTGGGACTGCCCAGTGAGGCTTTTTTCTCGGATGCTTGGCCTAAAGATAAGCGCAGAAGGGTTAATTCCCCTTCAGATTGTGGTGCAACTTCCCCCCCCCCCCCCCCCCCTGTGGTCGGGGTGTGAGGATTCAGAGAACTCTGACAGACGTTCTTGGTCTGAGGAATCAGAGTCAGGTGCGGATTTACCACAGGATCTGGATGATCCCTCCGCGGTGAGGATTTTCCACCGTGATGAGCTGCCAGCGCTTATTTCAGATACCCTGCAGGCCCTCTCGATTGAAGATCCTGACAGTGGCATGGCATCCTCGGGTAATCCCAGGATGGCTAGTACCAAGAAAGCTGCTCGGGCCTTCCCTTTGCATGACTCCATCCTAGAGCTTGTTTTGGCTCAGTGGGCTGACCCCGAGAGACCTTTGAGAGTTTCCAGGGCTATGGGGCAGTTATACCCTCTGCGTGAGGGACATATGGCTCGTTTTCAAATGCCTACAGTGGATGCCCTAGTCACTGCGGTGACAAAGAGAACTACCCTCCCTGTTGAAGGAGGTGTTGCCCTGAAGGATGTTCAAGACCGTAGGCTGGAAACAGCATTGAAACGGTCCTTTGAAATTGCAGGTCTCACTGTTCGGGCGTCTGCATGCAGCTGTTATGCTGTGAGAGCCTGCCTAGCTTGGCTGCAACAGGCAGTGGCTCAGCCCGGAGATGGAGCGGAGCCCTTCTTGGATGTGGCTCCGCGGATGGAGGTGGCCTTGTCCTTTCTGGCTGATGCCCTTTATGACCTTGTCAGAGCTTCGGCTAAACAAATGGCAGTAGCAGTGGCGGCTCGCCGTCGTCTGTGGCTACGACACTGGGCAGCGGACATGGCCTCTAAGCAAAGGTTGGTGAAGTTGCCTTTTCAAGGACTTCTCCTATTTGGTGAGGAATTGGAGAAAATTGTGAAAGGCCTGGGTGATCCAAAACCCCAGCACTTGCCCGAAGATAGGCAGAGGCCTTCCTCCTCCTCGTACAGACCTCGCTTCCGTGAAGCTAGAAGGTACCGCCCGGGGCGTTCTGCTGGGTTCACTTCACGTGCCCGTGGTCAGCAGAGGAACTCCTTTCGCTCGGACAAGCGTTCCGCAGCCGGTGGCTCAAGACCAGGAGTTCAGGGGCGACCCTCTCAATGATAGTGCGCCGGCCCTCTCCTCGATGCCTGTCATCGGAGGACGGCTTTCCCTCTTTGTCGAGGAGTGGGCCAAGATTTCCTCAGATCAGTGGGTTCTGGACCTGATCAGAGATGGATACAGAATAGAATTCAACGCCCCAGAAAGAGACGTGTTTGTGGAGTCCCGATGCGGTTCTGCCGTCAAACGGGCGGCGGTGGAGGAGACTTTACAAGGTCTGATTCAGTTAGGGGCTGTGACCCCGGTGCCTCCCGCCGAGCAAGGCTGCGGCCGATACTCCATCTACTTTGTGGTGCCGCGAAAAGGTGGGTCCTTTCGCCCTATTCTGGACTTAAAAGAAGTGAACAAGTCCCTGAGAGTGCGGCATTTCCACATGGAATCCCTGCGCTCCGTCATTGCGGCGGTACAGCCAGGAGAGTTTCTCACGTCTCTAGACCTGAAAGAAGCTTACTTGCACATACCGATTTGGCCCCCGCACCAGAAGTTTCTGAGGTTTGCGGTGTTGGGAAAACATTTCCAGTTCAGGGCCTTGCCTTTTGGCCTCGCCACAGCTCCCCGAACCTTTTCGAAGGTAATGGTGGTAGTAGCTGCTTTTCTCAGGCGAGAAGGTATTAGGGTTCACCCGTACCTAGACGACTGGCTCATCAGAGCAGAATCTGCAACAGAGAGCTTACAAGCTACAGCCAGAGTGGTCTCTGTACTGCAATCTCTAGGCTGGGTCGTCAATATGGCCAAAAGTCACCTGTCCCCTTCACAATCTCTAGAGTTTTTGGGGGCCAGGTTCGACACAGTCTCGGGCTATGTGTTCCTACCCGAGCTAAGGCGGTGCAAGCTTCAGAATCAGGTCCGTCTGCTCCTGAGGATGCCCCACCCGCGAGCTTGGGACATTGTCCAGCTGCTGGGATCGATGACAGCCACGATGGAAGTGGTACCCTGGGCGAGAGCGCACCTGAGACCTCTACATTATTCCCTACTCCGGAGATGGTCTCCTATTTCTCAGGATTACCAATGCAGACTTACTTGGCTCCCTGCGGCCCGACTCAGCATGGAGTGGTGGCTCTCGGACAGCATGCTGCGGCGAGGAATGCCGCTGACGCTCCCCGTTTGGTGCCTAGTGGTAACAGATGCCAGCCTGAAGGGCTGGGGCGCACACTGCAAGGGGAAGCATGCCCAGGGTCTATGGACACCCGAGGAGTCGGAGTGGTCCATCAACCGCCTAGAGTTGAAAGCGGTGTTTCAGGCGCTTCTGGCCTTTCAAGTGACCCTGGAAGGATTGGCTGTCAGAGTGATGTCGGACAACACGACAACGGTGGCCTATATAAATCGACAAGTCGGAACAAGGTGCAGAGCACTAGCCGCGCAGGCCGAACTGATTTGCCACTGGGCCGAGCTGCATCTTCAGTGTCTGTCGGCAGCTCATATTGCAGGTCAGAGCAATGTGCAGGCCGATTATCTGAGCAGGCATCAGATCGATCCAGCAGAATGGAATCTGGCAGCCGAAGTATTCCTGCAGATCTGTGCCAAATGGGGCAAGCCCGTGATGGATCTAATGGCGAGAAGTGCCAATACCAAAGTCCCGTGCTTCTTCAGCAGACGGAGAGATCCTCGCTCGGCGGGGTTGGATGCCTTGGCTCAACCCTGGCCTCCGGGTCTACTTTATGTGTTTCCCCCATGGCCCTTGATAGGGCGCCTGCTCTTGCGGATTCGGCTGCACCCAGGAGAAGTGGTCCTCATCGCCCTGGATTGGCCAAGGAGAGACCTTGGTATGCAGACCTCTGACAGATGCTCCTGGAGGCTCCTCTGCGGTTACCTCTGGTACCGAACCTGTTGACTCAGTGACCGGTAGCCATGGAGGACGCCGGCCGCTTTGGTCTTACGGCATGGCTATTGAGAGGGCGCAATTGAGGGATAAAGGTTATTCCAATAAAGTTATTTCCACTCTCCTGCAAGCCCGCAAGCAGTCCACTTCCGTGGCTTATGCCAGGATTTGGTGCTTGTTTGAGTCTTGGTGTGCTTCCAGAGCCATTGCTCCAATGCGGGCTCCTGTCTCGCCGATTCTGGACTTTTTGCAGGAAGGTGTACAAAAAGGCTTGGCCTATAATTCCCTGCGGGTGCAGGTGGCAGTGTTGGCCTCCCTTCGTGGTAAGGTGGAAGGCGTGTCTTTGGCTGCTCACCCAGATGTGGCACGGTTTCTTAGAGGGGTGCTTCGGCTCCGACCTCCAGTGCGAGCACCCTGTCCAGCTTGGAACCTGGGGCTAGTTTTGAAAACCCTGCAGGCATCTCCTTTTGAGCCGCTTCGGCGAGCATCGGAGAAAGATTTGAAACTGAAGGCCGTTTTTCTGGTGGCCATTACCTCGGCGAGACGGGTGTCAGCTCCAGGCGCTGTCCTGTAGAGACCCTTTTCTGCAATTTTCAGAGTCCGGAGTCACGGTTCGGACCGTGCCTTCCTTTATGCCTAAGGTGGTTTCAGCCTTTCACCTAAACCAGCCTATTTTCTTGCCCTCTTTTTCAGAGGAAGAGTTTCCAGAATCTTTTGGGCAGCTGCACCTTTTGGATGTGCGCAGGACTCTGCTGCAGTATCTGCGAGTTACTAACTCTTTCAGGACTTCTGATCATCTGTTTGTTTTGCTATCCGGTTCTCGCAGAGGGTCTCCAGGGTCTAACGCCACTATTGCCCGCTGGCTCAAAGAAACTATCTTTTCAGCTTATCTGCTGGCCGGCAGGGTTCCACCTGTAGCCTTTAAGGCACATTCTACTAGAGCGATTTCTTCCTCTTGGGCTGAAACTGGAGCACTCTCTCTTCAAGAGATATGCAGTGCAGCAACATGGGCTTCTAAGCTCTCCTTTGCCCAACATTACAGGCTGGATGTGGCTGCCAGGAGGGATGCGCGTTTTGGTGCACAAATGCTAGCGCGTGGTGTGGCTTGTTCCCACCCTATCTAGGGATTGCTTTGTTACATCCCATACGTAATGGCTTCATCTGCTTGATGACAAGGAAGGGAAAATTAGGTTCTTACCTTGGTAATTTTCTTTCCTTTAGTCATAGCAGATGAAGCTATGAGCCCTCCCTGTATGATTGTCTGTATGCTGTGAATCTGTTTTTCAGGTTCTGTTCTAATTTCCTGAAGTTCCTTCCTTGGGAGAAAGTTGGAAAACAATCTTCAGGATTCATGTTCAGTTTAAATTTAGGAGGATGTGTTCTTTCCCTCCAGCATGTTTTTTTTGGAGAATGTGTTGATTCTCTCCAGGAGGCGCGTGTGTTCCCCTCCAGTTCTATAAATAGGAGGATGAGTTCATTCCCTCCAGTGTGTTGGAAGGATGTGTGATTCCCTCCAGGAGGCGCGTGTGTTCCCCTCCACTTATACAATAAGGAGGATGAGTTTATTCCCTCCAGGAGGATGTGCATTCCCTCCTTTATGAGTTCATGCCCTTGTGATGGGCCATCATTCGCTGTGAGGAAAGCTCTTGTGATTCCCATTGCGGTTTGCCATACTGCTTTGGAAGCTTCAAATACTGAAGAGGCAGTGGAGCTAGCTGGCCAAGAGGGCACTGTGAAAGTTTGAGTGCTCTCTATCTCCCTTGCTGGTTGATGGACATAACCCATACGTAATGGCTTCATCTGCTATGACTAAAGGAAAGAAAATTACCAAGGTAAGAACCTAATTTTCCCTTCGACGCTGACAAGACCTCCATTTGAACCATTGCAAGCATGTTCTTTGAAGGATTTGACGCTTAAGACAGTATTTTTGGTGGCTATTACGTCAGCTAGGAGAGTCTCGGAGTTACAAGCTTTTTCCTGTAGATCTCCATTTCTACAATTTTCTAAGGAGCGAGTGGTCCTTCGTCCGTATCATGATTGTGGCCGTGACCCCCCTTCCCCCCAGACTTACCTTAGTTCTGGGGGTCAGCTTCTGTTTTTTCTGTCTGTCTTTTCTGAGCTAGCTCTGTCTCTCTGTGCTGGCTGCTCACATCATGACTCTAATTGCTTTACTATACTGCAGCTGTGGGTGTTGCCTGAGTTAGCTCTGCCTCTCTCTCTGGGTGTACTGGCTGTTTCCAGCGTGGCTTCAATAGCTTCTCTTTACTACATCTGTGTGGGTTAGTCCTCTCTGGTTCTGTGTGCTGTCTGCCTGTGTCTAGGAAGTGTGACATCATCTGGCAGGGCCTTGATAAGGAAGTGGTGTTCTTCCCTTCGGGGCCTTTGCAACGTTTGCTTTTGCTACTTTGCTTTAGGGCCAGGTCAGTGTTAGTGCAGTGTGCACTTTTGATGTATGTGTTTTGCTTCCCTGCTTTTCCCTTGTGGCTCCCTTGCTTTCCCTTTGTTTGCTGTTAGAAGTACTTCTGGTTTTGGTGCTGTTAGAGGCACTTCAGGTTTGCTGTTAGAAGTACTTCTGGTTTTGGTGCTGTTAGAGGCACTTCAGTTTTGCTGTTAGAAGTACTTCTGTAGCTTGGTGCTTAGTAGCACCTGGGTTAGTTTAGTGCTGTAGAGCACTGCTGTAGTTTGGTGCTTAGAGCACCTGTGTTAGTTAGTGCTGTGGTGCACTGCTGTAGCATGGGGCTTAGGAAGCTCCTTTGTTAGTTTATGTGTTTAGGTTCCCTGCTCTTTCCCTGTGGCTCCCCTGCTTCCCCTAGCGGTGCTATTAGTAGCACTTCTGTTAGTATAGGGCTTAGGAAGTCCTTTTGTTGTTTAGTACCTAGGGGCACTCCTGTTAGTTTAGTGCCTAAGGGCACTCCTGTTAGTTTAGTGCCTAGGAGCTCTCCCTGTTAGTGAAGGGCGTAGGGGCACCCCTGTTAGTTTCTGGTAGGAGCACTTCTGTTAGTGTAGGGCTTAGGAGCTCTTCAGTTGGTGTAGGGCTTAGGAACACTTTTGTTCAGTATTTAGGAGCACTCCTGTTGCAGGCTTGTCCTAGTACCCCAGTCCCTGTGTTTCCTGTCTCAGGTAAAGTCCTGCCGGCCGCCAGAACCCAGGGGCTCAACTCCTGGGGGACGGTGGCCAAGTGTAGGTGAAGTGGAGTTCCAGTCCAGGGTGTTCCGGTCCTGTGGGTACCAGTCTGGTGTGTTCCTGTCCAGTGTGTTCCCGTCCAGTGTGTTCCAGTCTGGTGTACTCCAGTCCAATGTGTTCCCGTCCAGTGTGTTCCAGTCCAAGGGGTTCCAGTCCACGTGTTCTGGCTCGCTGGGCGGTGCCTGCAGTCCTTGCCGGTGTGCTAGCCCAGTGTTGGTTGGGGGTTTTTGCCTGCTGCTGTTGCTCCTCGGCAGCAGCCCAAGAGCTCACGTTTGCTCCAGAGCCTGTCCCCGTGGGCTCTGACCCTGAGAACCTGACAGTCCGGTTCCTTCCTTTTTGCCTAAGGTACTTTCTCGTTTTCATTTGTCCCAGTCAGTTTTCCTTCCTGTTCTGGGATCGGATTCAGGTATGCAGGAGCAGCGTAAGTTGCGTACCCTAGATCTCAAGAGAGTCCTGAAATTATATCTTTCAGTCACTGAGGTCTTTCGCCGCAAGGATCGTCTGTTTATTCTTGTTGTTGGCCACCGCAAAGGTCTGGCAGCCTTTAAACCCACCTTATCTAGGTGGATCAAGGAAATGATAGCTTCAGCTTACCTTTTAGCGGGTAAAGCAGCTCCGGAGGCGGTGAAAGCTCATTCTACATGAGGGCAGGCTGCGTCGTGGGTGGAGTGTTCCTTGGTGCCTCCTGCGGAGATTTGTAAGGCGGCGACTTGGTCCTCTCTGCATTCTTTTTCTAAGCACTACAGGCTTGATGTTCAGTGTCAGCAGGAGGCGGTCTTTGCATCGCGCGTACTCACAGCGGGTTTGCTGGGGTCCCTCCCGTAGGACTACTGCTTTGTTACGTCCCATCAGTCCAATCCTGGGCCGGGCCAGAGGGATGCTAAGGAAGGAGAAATTAGACCTTACCTGCTAATTTGCTTTCCTTTAATCCCTCCGGACCGGCCCAGGTCCCCTCCCGTATTCTGTCTTTCTGTCTATGTTCTAAGTTCCTGTTTCAGAGATTCAATTGTTTACAGAGCTGTTATTTGCTAGTTAGTATATTAAAAAAAAAAGAAAAGAAAAACACAAACAAACGTGTATATGCATGTTTTATTTAATGCCATACCGCTGCTCTGGTGAGGGTTGCCAGTGAGCCATTTCAGTAAGGCCATACCGATGCTCTGGTGAGGGTTTTCGGTAAGCCGTTATGGTAAGGTCATACCGCTGCTCTGGTGAGAGTTGTCGTTGAGCCTTTGTTTAAGCATGTTTTTCTCTAGTGCTTCCTGGCTGCTTGAATTCCTCGGGGCACAGACTGTATTCTTCTTTCTGCTTTGTTATTCAAATACTGAGGCTAGGGTCACTTGGCCAGGGCTCTTATTGGCTCTCTAGAGTCAGAGTTTGTTCTCAATCTCCACCTTCTGGAAGGCGTGCACAACCCATCAGTCCAATCCTGGGCTGGTCCGGAGGGATTAAAGGAAAGCAAATTAGCAGGTAAGGTCTAATTTCTCCTTTGCTTTCTTAGCCGCCACAGAACAATGAGCAGAGGGTTTCAACGTATCATCAACAATGACTCCGAGATTCCTTTCTTGGTCGGTGACTCCTAACGTGGAACCTTGCATTACGTAGCTATAGTTCGGGTTCCTCTTTCCCACATGCATCACTTTGCACTTGCTCACGTTAAACGTTATTTACCATTTAGACGTCCAGTCTCCCAGTCTCGTAAGGTCCTCTTGGAATTTTTCACAATCCTTGGCGATTTAACAACTTTGAATAACTTTGTGTCATCAGCAAATTTAATTATCTCACTAGTTACTCCCATCATTTATAAATATGTTAAAAAGCAGCGGTCTCAGCACAGACCCCTGAGGAACCCCACTATCTACCCTTCTCCATTGAGAATACTGACCATTTAACCCTACTCTTAGTTTTCTATCCTTTAACCAGTTTTTAATCCACAATAGGACACTTCCTCCTATCCCATGACTCTCCATTTTCCTCGAGTCTTTCATGAGGTACTTTGTCAAACGCCTTTTGAAAATCCAGATACACAATATCAACCGGCTCGTCTTTATCCACATGTTTGTTCACCCCTTCAAAGAAATGTAATAGATTGGTGAGGCAAGATTTCCCTTCACTAAATCCATGTTGGCTTTGTCTTATTAATCCATGCTTTTGAATATGCTCTGTAATTTTGTCCTTTATAATAGTCTCTACCATTTTGACTGGCATGACGTTAGGCTCACTGGTCTATAATTTCCCAGATCTCCTCTGGAACCTTTTTTAAATATCGGGGTTACATGGGCTACCCTCCAATCTTCTGGTACCACACTCAGTTTTAAAGATAAATTACATATTACTAACAATAGTTCCGCCAGTTCATTTTTCAATTCTGTCAGTATTCTGGGATGAATACCATCCGGTCCAGGAGATTTGCTACTCTTCAGTTTGTCAAATTGCCCCATTACATCCTCCAGGTTTATAGAGATTTCATTCAGTTTCTCCGTCTCGTCAGCTTTGAATAGCATTTCTGACAGGGTAACTCAACCAAATCTTTCTTGGTGTAGACCGAAGCAAAGAATTCATTTAATCTCTCCACTATGGCTTTATCTTCCCTGATCGCCCCTTTTACCCCTCGGTCATCTAGAGTCCAAATGATTCTTTTGCTGGCTTCTTGCTTTTAATACACCTAAAAAAAAATTTTAGTATGTGTTTTTGCCTCCCAACGCAATCTTTTTTTCAAAGTCCCTCTTTGCCTTCCTTATCAGCGCTTTGCATTTGACTCGACATTCCTTATGCTGTTTCTTATTATTTTCAGTCGGTTCCTTCTTCCATTTTCTGAAGGATTTTCTTTTAGTTCTAATGGCTTCCTATACCTCACTTTTAAACCATGCCAGCTGTCGTTTGGTCTTCCGTCCTCCATTTTTAAAACGTGGAATATATTTGACCTGGGCTTCCAGGATGGTATTTATTTTTGAACAGCATCCACGTCTGATGTAAATTTTTGACCCTCACAGCCACTTCTCTAAGTTTTTTTTTTCACTCTTCTTCTCATTTTATCATAGTCTCCTTTTTGAAAGTTAAACACTAACGTTTTGGATTTCCTGTTTATACTTACTCCAAAGCTAATATCAAACCTGATCATATTATGATCACTGTTATCAAGTGGCCCCATCACCATTAACTCCCGCACCAGATCATGCGCTCCACTAAGGACTGGGTCTAGAATTTTTCCTCCTCTTGTTGGCTCCTGTACCAGCTGCTCCATAAAGGAGTCGTTGATTTCGTCAAGGAATTTTACCTCCCTAACATGCCCTGATGTTACATTTGCCCAGTCAATATTGGGGTAATTGAAATCACTGTAACTTATGGAATATGTAGAATATAATCACCACAATTCTTAAATTCTACATTAACAGTAGTATTCAAGGATGACTATAGACGACCAAATATGAAAGATGGTGGAGAAAAAAGACCTCAGTGGAAACTGGACACTCCTCTTTTTAAAGGACACACCTTTTAGTTAGAGAGGGGACCTCTTTAATCATCAGTCTTAAAAAAACTCCACTTAAATTTCTTTCATATTGCATATGTCATGACACCCATTCAAACACTCATAAATAAGTACATAAGTACATAAGTAATGCCATACTGGGAAAAGACCAAGGGTCCATCGAGCCCAGCATCCTGTCCACGACAGCGGCCAATCCAGGCCAAGGGCACCTGGCAAGCTTCCCAAACGTACAAACATTCTATACATGTTATTCCTGGAATTTTGGATTTTTCCAAGTCCGTTTAGTAGCGGTTTATGGACTTGTCCTTTAGGAAACCGTCCAACCCCTTTTTAAACTCTGCTAAGCTAACCGCCTTCACCACTTTCTCCGGCAACGAATTCCAGTGTTTAATTACACGTTGGGTGAAGAAATATTTTCTCCGATTTGTTTTAAATTTACTACACTGTAGTTTCATCGCATGCCCCCTAGTATTTTTGGAAAGCGTGAACAGACGCTTCACATCCACCTGTTCCACTCCACTCATTATTTTATATACCTCTATCATGTCTCCCCTCAGCCGTCTCTTCTCCAAGCTGTATAGCCCTAGCCTCCTTAGTCTTTCTTCATAGGGAAGTCGTCCCATCCCCGCTATCATTTTAGTCGCCCTTCGCTGCACCTTTTCCAATTCTACTATATCTTTCTTGATATGCGGCGACCAGAATTGAACACAATACTCAAGGTGCGGTCGCACCATGGAGCGATACAACGGCATTATAACATCCTCACACCTGTTTTCCATACCTTTCCTAATAATACCCAACATTCTATTCGCTTTCTTAGCCGCAGCAGCACACTGAGCAGAAGGTTTCAGTGTGTTATCGACGACGACACCCAGATCCCTTTCTTGGTCCGTAACTCCTAACGTGGAACCTTGCATGACGTAGCTATAATTCGTGTTCTTTTTTCCCACATGCATCACCTTGCACTTGCTCACTTTAAACATCATCTGCCATTTAGCCGCCCAGTCTCCCAGTCTCGTAAGGTCCTCTTGTAATTTTTCACAATCCTGTCGTGATTTAACGACTTTGAATAACTTTGTGTCATCAGCAAATTTAATTACCTCGCTAGTTACTCCCATCTCTAAATCATTTATAAATACAGTGGTGGAAATAAGTATTTGATCCCTTGCTGATTTTGTAAGTTTGCCCACTGACAAAGACATGAGCAGCCCATAATTGAAGGGTAGGTTATTGGTAACAGTGAGAGATAGCACATCACAAATTAAATCCGGAAAATCACATTGTGGAAAGTATATGAATTTATTTGCATTCTGCAGAGGGAAATAAGTATTTAATCCCTCTGGCAAACAAGACCTAATACTTGGTGGCAAAACCCTTGTTGGCAAGCACAGCGGTCAGACGTCTTCTGTAGTTGATGATGAGGTTTGCACACATGTCAGGAGGAATTTTGGTCCACTCCTCTTTGCAGATCATCTCTAAATCATTAAGAGTTCTGGGCTGTCGCTTGGCAACTCGCAGCTTCAGCTCCCTCCATAAGTTTTCAATGGGATTAAGGTCTGGTGACTGGCTAGGCCACTCCATGACCCTAATGTGCTTCTTCCTGAGCCACTCCTTTGTTGCCTTGGCTGTATGTTTTGGGTCATTGTCGTGCTGGAAGACCCAGCCACGACCCATTTTTAAGGCCCTGGCGGAGGGAAGGAGGTTGTCACTCAGAATTGTACGGTACATGGCCCCATCCATTCTCCCATTGATGCGGTGAAGTAGTCCTGTGCCCTTAGCAGAGAAACACCCCCAAAACATAACATTTCCACCTCCATGCTTGACAGTGGGGACGGTGTTCTTTGGGTCATAGGCAGCATTTCTCTTCCTCCAAACACGGCGAGTTGAGTTCATGCCAAAGAGCTCAATTTTTGTCTCATCTGACCACAGCACCTTCTCCCAATCACTCTCGGCATCATCCAGGTGTTCACTGGCAAACTTCAGACGGGCCGTCACATGTGCCTTCCGGAGCAGGGGGACCTTGCGGGCACTGCAGGATTGCAATCCGTTATGTCGTAATGTGTTACCAATGGTTTTCGTGGTGACAGTGGTCCCAGCTGCCTTGAGATCATTGACAAGTTCCCCCCTTGTAGTTGTAGGCTGATTTCTAACCTTCCTCATGATCAAGGATACCCCACGAGGTGAGATTTTGCGTGGAGCCCCAGATCTTTGTCGATTGACAGTCATTTTGTACTTCTTCCATTTTCTTACTATGGCACCAACAGTTGTCTCCTTCTCGCCCAGCGTCTTACTGATGGTTTTGTAGCCCATTCCAGCCTTGTGCAGGTGTATGATCTTGTCCCTGACATCCTTAGACAGCTCCTTGCTCTTGGCCATTTTGTAGAGGTTAGAGTCTGACTGATTCACTGAGTCTGTGGACAGGTGACCATTGCCGACAGCTGTCTGTCATGCAGGTAACGAGTTGATTTGGAGCATCTACCTGGTCTGTAGGGGCCAGATCTCTTACTGGTTGGTGGGGGATCAAATACTTATTTCCCTCTGCAGAATGCAAATAAATTCATATACTTTCCACAATGTGATTTTCCGGATTTAATTTGTGATGTGCCATCTCTCACTGTTACCAATAACCTACCCTTCAATTATGGGCTGCTCATGTCTTTGTCAGTGGGCAAACTTACAAAATCAGCAAGGGATCAAATACTTATTTCCACCACTGTATATTAAAAAGCAGCGGTCCTAGCACGGACCCCTGAGGAACCCCACTAACTACCCTTCTCCATTGTGAATACTGCCCATTTAACCCCACTCTCTGTTTCCTATCCTTCAACCAGTTTTTAATCCACAATAGGACATTTCCTCCTATCCCATGACCCTCCAATTTCCTCTGTAGCCTTTCATGAGGTACCTTGTCAAACGCCTTTTGAAAATCCAGATACACAATATCAACCGACTCCCCTTTGTCCACATGTTTGTTCACTCCTTCAAAGAATTGAAGTAAATTGGTCAGGCAAGATTTCCCCACACAAAAGCCATGCTGACTCGGTCTCAGTAATCCATGTCCTCGGATGTGCTCTGTAATTTTGTTTTTAATAATAGCCTCTACCATTTTCCCCGGCACCGACGTCAGACTCACCGGTCTATAATTTCCCGGATCTCCCCTGGAGCCTTTTTTAAAAATGGGCGTTACATTGGCCACCCTCCAATCTTCCGGTACCATGCTCGATTTTAAGGATAAGTTGCATGTCACTAGCAGTAGCTCCGCAAACTCGTTTTTCAGTTCTATCAGTACTCTAGGATGAATACCATCCGGTCCAGGAGATTTGCTACTCTTTAGTTTGCCGAACTGACCCATTACGTCCTCCAGGTTTACCGTGAAGTCAGTAAGTTTCTCCGACTCGTCCGCTTGAAATACCATTTCCGACACCGGTATCCCACCCAAATCTTCCTCGGTGAAGACCAAAGCAAAGAATTCATTCAGTCTCTCCGCTACGTCTTTGTCTTCCTTGATCGTCCCTTTTATCCCTCGGTCATCCAGCGGCCCAACCGATTCTTTTGCCGGCTTCCTGCTTTTAATATACCGAAAAAAATTTGTACTATGTTTTTTTGCCTCTAATGCTATCTTTTTTTCATACTCCCTCTTGGCCTTCTTAATCTGCGCCTTGCATTTGCTTTGACACTTCTTATGCTGTTTCTTGTTTTTTTCAGACGGTTCCTTCTTCCATTTTCTGAAGGCGTTTCTTTTAGCCCTAATAGCTTCCTTCACCTCACTTTTCAACCAGGCCGGGTGTCTTTTGGACTTCCGTCTTTCTTTTCTAATTCGCGGAATATGTATGGCCTGGGCCTCCAGGATGGTATTTTTGAACAGCGTCCACACCTGTTGTATAGTTTTTACTCTCTCAGTTGCCCCCCTAAGTTTTTTTTTTTTTTACCGTTCTTCTCATTTTATCATAGTCTCCTTTTTTAAAGTTAAACGCTAACGTATTTGACTTTCTGTGTACAGTTACTTCAAGGTCGATGTCAAAACTGATCATATTATGGTCACTGTTATCAAGCGGCCCCAGTACCATAACGTCCAGATCATGCGCTCCACTAAGGACCAAGTCTAGAATTTTTTCTTCTCTCGTCGGCTCCTGCACCAGTTGCTCCATAAAGCTGTCCTTGATTTCATCAAGGAATTGTATCTCTGTAGCGTGTCCCGATGTTACATTTACCCAGTCTATATTTGGATAATTGAAGTCACCCATTATTATCACATTGCCCATTTTGTTCGCGTCTCTGATTTCTTTTATCATTTCTGTGTCTACCTGCTCATCCTGGCGAGGCGGATGGTAGTACACTCCTATCACCATTTTTTTCCCTTTTATACATGGAATTTCAACCCACAGTGATTCAAAGGTGTGATTTGTGTCCTGCTGAATTTGTAATCTATCTGAGTCAAGGCTCTCGTTAACATACAATGCTACCCAGTGCTTTTTTTGTGCCGGTACGCAACGGTACGGCACCTTTTTCTCCTCCTCCCCTCCCATTATTTCCAGCGATTCTCCGCCTCTCTCCTGCCCTCCCATCGACGTGCAGCGATTTTTCCGTCCCTCCCCTGCCCTCACCTCTCCCATATCCAGCGATTCTTCGTCCCCCAGCGTCCTCCTTCACTGCCTGCCAGCCAGCGTCGGAGTCAGAAGCGAACGGTGCAGGCAGCGATTGGCTGGCAGCGTCGTAGCTTCCCTCTGCAAGTCCCGCCTATGCGTAAACAGGAAGTTGTAGGCGGGACTTGCAGAGGGAAGCTACGACGCTGCCAGCCAATCGCTGCCTGCACCGTTCACTTCTGCATCCGACGCTGGCTGGCAGGCAGTGAAGGAGGACGCTGGGAGACGAAGAATCGCTGGATATGGGAGAGGTGAGGGCAGGGGAGGGACGGAAAAATCGCACGTCGATGGGAGGGCAGGGGAGAGGCAGAGAATCGCTGGAAATAATGGGAGGGAAGGGCAGGGGAGAGAGAATTGCTGGACATGGGATGAGAGGGAAGGGCAAGGGAGAGAGAATTGCTGGACATGGGAAGGGCAGGGGAGAGAGAATTGCTGGACATGGGATGGGAGGGAAGGGCAGGGGAGAGAGAATTGCTGGACATGGGATGGGATGGGAGGGAAGGGCAAGGGAGAGAGAATTGCTGGACATGGGAAGGGCAGGGGAGAGAATTGCTGGACATGGGAGGGAAGGGCAGGGGAGAGAGAATTGCTGGACATGGGATGGGAGGGAAGGGCAGGGGAGAGAGAATTGATGGGATGGGAGGGAAGGGCAAGAGAGAGAGAATTGCTGGACATGGGATGGGAGGGAAGGGCAGGGGAGAGAGAATTGCTGGACATGGGAAGGGCAGGGGAGAGAGAATTGCTGGACATGGGATGAGAGGGAAGGGCAAGGGAGAGAGAATTGCTGGACATGGGAAGGGCAGGGGAGAGAGAATTGCTGGACATGGGATGGGAGGGAAGGGCAGGGGAGAGAGAATTGCTGGACATGGGATGGGATGGGAGGGAAGGGCAAGAGAGAGAGAATTGCTGGACATGGGAAGGGCAGGGGAGAGAGAATTGCTGGACATGGGAAGGGCAGGGGAGAGAATTGCTGGACATGGGAGGGAAGGGCAGGGGAGAGAGAATTGCTGGACATGGGAAGGGCAGGGGAGAGAGAATTGCTGGACATGGGATGGGAGGGAAGGGCAGGGGAGAGAGAATTGATGGGATGGGAGGGAAGGGCAAGAGAGAGAGAATTGCTGGACATGGGATGGGAGGGAAGGGCAGGGGAGAGAGAATTGCTGGACATGGGAAGGGCAGGGGAGAGAGAATTGCTGGACATGGGAAGGGCAGGGAAGAGAGAATTGCTGGACATGGGAGGGAAGGGCAAGGGAGAGAGAATTGCTGGACATGGGATGGGAGGGAAGGGCAGGGGAGAGAGAATTGCTGGACATGGGATGGGAGGGCAGGGAAGAGAGAATTGCTGGACATGGAGGGGAGAGAGGAGAATCGCTGGATGGGGAGGGGAGGACAGGGAAGAGAGAATTGCTGGACATGGAGGGGAGAGAGGAGAATCGCTGGACAGGGAGGGGAGGACAGGGAAGAGAGAATTGCTGGACATGGATGAGAGGGGAGAGAGGAGAAATGCTAGAAATGGATGGAGAGGAGAGCAGGAGATAGAGGAGAATTGCTGGACATGGATGGATGGAGGAGTTGGCTAGGAGAGAGGAGAAATGCTGACTTGGATGGAGGAGAGGGGAGAGAGAATTATTGCTTTATATGGATACAGAGGAGGGAAGAGAGATGAGAAATGCTGGACATGGATAGAGGGGAGGAGAAGTGCTGGACATGAATGGAGGGGAGGAAAGAAAAAAGAAGATGCACATGGATGGAGATGAGGGAAAGGGAAGAGGAAGAGTCAATTCCATGGAGGAGGACCCAGCTTTTACTTATGGATGCAGGGCAACAAAAGAAGAAGAAAGGAAGAAAGTAAAGAAATAAATGGATAGGAAGCCCTGGAAATGGAGTTAAGAGAACAGATAGCAGCAGAATCAGAGACTGGGACCAATATGGATAGAAAAACAAAGTCACCAGACAACAAAGGTAGAAAAAATAATTTTATTTTCATTTTAGTGTTTGGAATTTGTCTTATTTTGCACTGGGTATACTGGAGCTGTAACAGCTTACAGAAATTATTTATAATGAAAAGAAATCACATTATTTTTTCTCCTATACTAGTTTAATATTTTCAATGATGTCTGTTTATATGCGCCATGGCTGGTATAAGGGGTGTGACTAATGTGGGTGTGGCTATAATAGGGGCGGTGCCATGTGTGGTGACCCCGCCCACAATGAGTACCGGCACCTTTTTTTCTACAAAAAAAGCACTGATGCTACCCCTCCACCAGTCCGGTCCACCCTATCACTACGATATACTTTGCAACCCGGTATGACAGTGTCCCACTGGTTATCCTCCTTCCACCAGGTCTCAGTAATGCCTATTATATCCAATTTTTCATTTAGTGCAATATATTCCAACTCTCCCATCTTATTTCTTAGACTCCTAGCATTTGCATATAGACATTTCAGAGTATGTTTGTTGTTCTTATTTGCATGATGCTTAGTACTTGACACTATTGATTTGACATCTTTTGTCTGATCTTTAGTTGTATTTAAGGGCACCTGGCCTACCACGGTCTGTTGTGCAACCTCACTATCCAGAAACCCTATCTTCCCTGTTTGTGAGGTATCTTTGCAAGATACCTTTTCCCGAACCATGCACTTTTGAGCATGGTTCGGGAAAATGAAGACACTGCTGTTTAAATACAACATAACGCCAAAGCCGTTACTTATCTTGGATGGTGAAATATCCGTGCAGACTCTTAATTCCTTCCTGCACTCGTTTCAATTCCCGACAGGGAAGCCCTGTTTCGCCACAAACTGGCTGCGTCAGGGGAAAATGATCTTTAAGCACCTCCAAGTGACTAACGTGTCTCCAATGTGTCAACTGGCATCTAAGTTGAAATAGAATTGAAACGAGTGCAGGAAGGAATTAAGAGTCTGCACAGATACGTGGAAGAAGGTTACGCTTATTTCATCATCCAAGATAAGTAACGGTTTTGGCGTTAAGTTGTATTTAAACAGCAGTGTCTTCATTTATGAGTGTTTGAAAGGGTGTCATGACATATGCAATATGAAAGAAATTTAAGTGGAGTTTTTTTAAGACTGATGATTAAAGAGGTCCCCTCTCTAACTGAAAGGTGTGTCCTTTAAAAAGAGGAGTGTCCGGTTTCCACTGAGGTCCTTTTGCTCCACCATCTTTCATATTTGGTCGTCTATAGTCACCCTTGAACACTATTGTTAATGTAGAATCTTTAAGAATTGTGGTAATTGAAATCACCCATTATTATTGTGTTTCCCAGCTAGTTAGCTTCCCTAATTTCCGATAGCATTTCTACATCTGTCTGTTCATCCTGGCCAGGCGGACGGTAGTACATTCCTATCGCTATCCTTTTCCCCTTTACACATGGAATTTCAGTCCATAGGGATTCCAAGATGTATTTTGTTTCCTGCAGAATTTTCAATCTGTTTGATTCAAGGCCCTCCTTAACATACAGTTCTACCCCTTCACCAATTCAATCCACCCTATCGCTACGATATAATTTGTACCCCAGTATGAGAGTGTCCCACTGTTAATCCTCCTTCCACCAGGTCTCAGAGATTCCTATTTTTCATTTAGTGCAATATATTCTAACTCTCCCATCTTATTTCTTAGGCTTCTGGTATTCACATATAGACATTTAAAATTATGTTTGTTGTTCCTATTTATCATTCTCAGTACTTGACAGTATTAATTTGCAATCTTTTGTCTGATTTTTATTTTTATTTAAGGACACCTGATCTACTGTGGGCTTTTTTGCAACCTGACTCGGCATTCCCTATCTTCCCTGTTTTGGTGATATCTTTGAAAGATACCTTATCCTGAACCATGCGCATTTGAGCGACCGTCGGCCTTCCCCCAGTTTCTAGTTTAAAAGCTGCTCTATCTCCTTTTTAAACGCCAATGCCAGCAGCCTGGTCCCACCCTGATTAAGGTGGAGCCCATCCTTTCGGAATAGGCTTCCCCTTCCCTAGAATGTTGCCCGGTTCCTAACAAATCTAAAACCCTCCTCCCTGCACCATCGTCTCATCCACACATTGAGACTCCGGAGCTTTGCCTGTCTCTTCGGCCCTGCGCGTGGAACGGGTAGCACTTCAGAAATGCTACCCTAGAGATTCTGGATTTGAGCTTTCTACCTAAGAGCCTAAATTTGGCTTCCAGAACCTCTCTTCCACATTTTCCTATGTCATTGGTACCCAGATGTACCAAAACAGCCGGCTCCTCCCCAGCACTATCTAAAATCCTATCTAGGTGACACGTGAGATCTGTCACCTTTCGCACCAGGTAGGCAAGTGACCAGGCGATCCTCACGTCCACCAGCCACCCAGCTATCTACATGCCTAATAATCGAATCACCAACAAAACTCGTGATGACAGACATTTCCATTATATTTATGCAGTATTAGTGTGTATAACACATCTGTTTGTAGCTGTTGAGAAAGGAGTTGCTCACCACAGCATGAAAGTATTGGGGTATTTCTAGAATACATATTTGATGATGATCAGTACAGCAGGACCCCTCTTTTTTTTAATTCTGTACCAGTGAAGGTGCCTGTGAATAATTCTGTGATAACTTTAAAATATATATATACTAGCCGTTAAGCCCGTTAAAATGGGCGAGTTTTTTTAATTTCACCTCCATGTGCAGCAAGTCTGCTCTGTTCCTTGTCCTCCCCCCATGTCCAGCAACCCTCCTCTGTCCTCTTTTCTCACCCCATGTCAAGCCACCGTCCTCTGTTCCCTGCCCTCCCAAAGAGACAGTGAGTGTGAAAGTGAGCAGCTAGTGTGTGTGTGCTTGGGTGTCTCTGTGTGTGTGAGTGAATGAGAGTGTGTGAGTGAGTGAGTGAGTGAGTGAGAGAGAGTGCTTGTGAGCTGTTAGTACTCCCTGTCTCATTGGAGGTTCAGTGTCTCCTTGTAGTCAGTTGTTGGAGCTGTGTGTCAGTGGAGGTTCAGTGTCTCCTTGTAGTCAGTTGTTGGAGCTGTGTGGCAGTGAAGGTTCAGTGTCTCCTTGTAGTCAGTTGTTGGAGCTGTGTGTCAGTGGAGGTTCAGTGTCTCCTTGTAGTCAGTTGTTGGAGCTGTGTGTCAGTGGAGGTTCAGTGTCTCCTTGTAGTCAGTTGTTGGATCTGTGTGGCAGTGCAGGTTCAGTGTCTCCTTGTAGTCGGTTGTTGGAGCTTTGTGGCAGTGGAGGTTCAGTGTCTCCTTGTAGTCAGTTGTCGGAGCTGTGTGGCAGTGCAGGTTCAGTGTCTCCTTGTAGTCAGTTTTCGGAGCTGTGTGGCAGTGCAGGTTCAGTGTCTCCTTGTAGTCAGTTTTCGGAGCTGTGTGGCAGTGCAGGTTCAGTGTCTCCTTGTAGTCAGTTGTTGGAGCTGTGTGGCAGTGGAGGTTCAGTGTCTCCTTGTAGTCAGTTGTTGGATCTGTGTGGCAGTGGAGGTTCAGTGTCTCCTTGTAGTCAGTTGTTGGAGCTTTGTGGCAGTGGAGGTTCAGTGTCTCCTTGTAGTCAGTTGTCGGATCTGTGTGGCAGTGGAGGTTCAGTGTCTCCTTGTAGTCGGTTGTCGGAGCTGTGTGGCAGTGCAGGTTCAGTGTCTCCTTGTAGTCGGTTGTCGGAGCTGTGTGGCAGTGCAGGTTCAGTGTCTCCTTGTAGTCAGTTGTTGGAGCTGTGTGGCAGTGGAGGTTCAGTGTCGCCTTGTAGTCAGTTGTTGGAGCTGTGTGGCAGTGGAGGTTCAGTGTCTCCTTGTAGTCAGTTGTCGGAGCTGTGTGGCAGTGCAGGTTCAGTGTCTCCTTGTAGTCAGTTTTCGGAGCTGTGTGGCAGTGCAGGTTCAGTGTCTCCTTGTAGTCAGTTTTCGGAGCTCTGTGGCAGTGCAGGTTCAGTGTCTCCTTGTAGTCAGTTGTTGGAGCTGTTTGGCAGTGGAGGTTCAGTGTCTCCTTGTAGTCAGTTGTTGGAGCTGTGTGGCAGTGGAGGTTCAGTGTCTCCTTGTAGTCAGTTGTTGGAGCTTTGTGGCAGTGGAGGTTCAGTGTCTCCTTGTAGTCAGTTGTTGGAGCAGTGTGGCAGTGGAGGTTCAGTGTCTCCTTGTAGTCAGTTGTTGGAGCTGTGTGGCAGTGGAGGTTCAGTGTCTCCTTGTAGTCAGTTGTTGGATCTGTGTGTCAGTGGAGGTTCAGTGTCTCCTTGTAGTCAGTTGTCGGAGCTGTGTGGCAGTGGAGGTTCAGTGTCTCCTTGTAGTCAGTTGTCGGAGCTGTGTGGCAGTGGAGGTTCATTGTCTCCTTGTAGTCAGTTGTCGGAGCTGTGTGGCAGTGGAGGTTCAGTGTCTCCTTGTAGTCAGTTGTCGGAGCTGTGTGGCAGTGGAGGTTCAGTGTCTCCTTGTAGTCAGTTGTCGGAGCTGTGTGGCAGTGGAGGTTCAGTGTCTCCTTGTAGTCAGTTGTTGGAGCTGTGTGGCAGTGGAGGTTCAGTGTCTCCTTGTAGTCAGTTGTTGGAGCTGTGTGGCAGTGGAGGTTCAGTGTCTCCTTTTAGGCAGTTGTTGGAGCTGTGTGGCAGTGGAGGTTCAGTGTCTCCTTTTAAGCAGTTGTTAGAGCAGTTTGAAAGGCAGGCTCGTTTTTCAGTGGTGTGCCGGTCTCCCTCCCCACCTCCCCGCATACATGTTGTCGTTCCACCCCTTCTGCTGACTCCTGCTGTTCAATGAGCCAAAGGGGCGGGACGGCTATGTCTTTGCTTCATGTTGCAAAGCAGGACTTGTGTGTGTGTGTGCTGTGAGTGAATGTACCTGTTTACCTTTTTCTGTTGGCCCCAGAACGTTTTTTGATCCCTGCTTGGTTTCTGCTGTGGGTTTTTTTGTTGCCTCGGCCACTTCGTCGTTCCTGCTGTGCCCTTGTACATGGTGGTTCTCTTCTCCATCCTCCCTCCCTCCCCCACCGATGTCCATGCCCCCTCCTTCCCTCCCTATTGGCTGCATTACGTCCTCCTTCAATTTCCACGCTCCCTCCTTCCCTCCCTATTGGCTGCATTACGTCCTCCTCCGTTTTCCACGCCCCCTCTCCTCCCTATTGGCTGCATTACGCTTCGTTTTCCACGCCCCCTCCCCTCCCTATTGGCTGCATTACGTCCTCCTTCAATTTCCACGCTCCCTCCCCTCCCCTCCCTATTGGCTGCATTACGTCCTCCTTCGATTTCCACGCCCCCTCCTTCCCTCCCTATTTGCTGCATTACGTCCTCCTCCGATTTCCACGCCCCCTCCTTCCCTATTGGCTGCATTACGCTTCGTTTTCCACGCCCCCTCCTTCCCTCCCTATTGGCTGCATTACGTCCTCCTCCGTTTTCCACGCCCCCTCTCCTCCCTATTGGCTGCATTATGTCCTCCTCCGTTTTCCACGCCCCCTCCCCTCCCTATTGGCTGCATTACGTCCTCCTTCAATTTCCACGCCCCTCCTTCCCTCCCTTCGATTTCCACGCCCCCTCCTTCCCTCCCTATTTGCTGCATTACGTCCTCCTCCGATTTCGACGCCCCCTCCTTCCCTATTGGCTGCATTACGCTTCGTTTTCCATGCCCCCTCCCCTCCCTATTGGCTGCATTACATCCTCCTCCAATGTCCACGCCCCCTCCTTCCCTCCCTATTGGCTGCATTACATCCTCCTCCGTTTTCCACGCCCCCTCTCCTCCCTATTGGCTGCATTACGTCCTCCTTCGATTTCCACGCCCCCTCCCTTCCCTATTGGCTGCATTACGTCCTCCTCCGATTTCCACGCCCCCTCCTTCCCTCCCTATTGGCTGCATTACGTCCTCCTCCGATTTCCACGCCCCTCCCCTCCCTATTGGCTGCATTACGTTCGGTACAGGAACAGGAGCTGCTGGTGGAGGCGGGGTTTGGAGTGTTGCTCCTTGAACGTTTGGTCTCTACTGCGCATTTGCGGGTGAGTACGGTCACTCACAATTTATATGTTTGATTTTGCTGTCTTTTTCTTGTAATAGGTTTCTACAATGTCAGGCCTGACATTTTAATCCAATTTGAGCAAAAAGGATTCAGAACTGAGCCTCGGGGATCTGAGGAAACAGGAAATCTGACCACAACAGGCAGATGTGAGGAACTGCCTGAAGCATGCGATGAAGCTACGATTAAAGCTAGTAATGAGGTGATAAAAACTTTTCCTATAAGAAAGATTCCCTCCTGTGGACCAGGGATAGTGAGAATCAGGTGTTATAATCACAGCCTCTGATTTCTAACTCTTGTTGTGTAGATAATGTGTTTGTTCTATTTTTCATATTTTTACTTTTCTTCTTTCGTGTTCTTTTTTTTTTTCATTTCTTTCTCTTATTCTCCCTCACCCTTATCCCATGTCGCTCTGTCTCTTCTCTTCATTTTTAGTATCTATTGTCTCTCATCCTTTGTTAATTTTTATAATCTTCCCTATATCTCTCACTTTTTCTGACCTCTCTATATCCACTTTGCAATCAGTTACCTGCTGAATTTTTACTCTGTGTCACTCAATTTCCTTGTTAACATACAGCACTACTGGGATGCAGATTTTGGCATTTTTCTCCGGGAAAGATGGAAGGATTTTGCGTTTCATAATAGAGCTCATGCCCACCAATATGGTCTTTTTTGGGAAACGGCAAAAGCAGTGATGCGGGGGGAGATAATTTCTTATAGAGCCCGTATTCGGAAAGTGAGAGATAAGAAGATTCTCCGGTTGAAGAAGATGGTCCGAAAGCAACACTTCCAATATGGGGTCAAGTGGTCAGTGGAGGCAAGGGAAGTCCTTCTGACTTCTCAGAAAGAATTGAATGAGCTGCTCCATCAAAGAACGAGAAAATCCCAATTGTATTATCGATATAAGCTGTTCCAACACGGGAATAAGGTGGGGGCCTTGTTGGCATGACTAATAAAAAAAAGAAAGGGGCAACCGAAGATATTGCAGTTGCGAGACTCCAGAGGGGGATGGGTAAGCTCAGCTACTGAGATAGCGGTGGTTTTGGGAAATATTACGAACAATTTTATCAAGAATCTACAGATATTATGCTACACAGTAATTTGTACTTAGATAAGCTATCCTTACCCAAGATTACATCCTCGCAAAGAGAATTTCTTAATGCTCCCATTACAGAGGGAGATTTATTGCTGGCACTCCAACAAAGTAAGCTCCATAGGGCGCCAGGCCCCGATGGCCTTAGTGTGGAATTCTATAAATTGTTTTGCGATCAGTTGAAGACTCCATTATTAAATCTTTTTAATTCAATGGGGGAGACTGGGACCATGCTGGAATCATTTAAAGTTGCTCAAATGAATTTACTGCAGGTTCCTAGTTGGAGGATACCTTCCTCTTTTAGAGCAAGTGTCTTGCTACATTCCTTGAGGGAGGTTTGGAAGGACTTGAATAGATACTGGAGTGTAACTTTGGAAGTCTGTGATTTGATGCCCATTCAGGGTAATTTATTGTTTTCCCCAGGTATGGACAACCCTGTGTTTCGAAGATGGGGGGGGGGGGGGGGGCCATGGGTATCACCAGTGGCGTACCTAGGGTAGTTGACTCCCGGGGCTGGTCATTTTTTTAACACCCCCCTCCAAAATCCAGTACTAGGCATACCGAGAATACAAAACACTCAGGACCTATAGAGCAATTCTACCATACCATAAACAGTCATTTCTACTAGTCACACAAGAAAAAGGAAAGCATCTTAAACACTACAGTGAGAACTAGAACATCAATTCACCTATTGTAAACGAAACCAGACAGAATAGTACAGATCGTCAATCCTGCACAGTCAATGGCAACTGAAAGCCATGTCTTTTTCACAAACACAGATACACCCTAATCCACTATAGAATAAGTAATCATAAACTTTCTATTTAGACAAAAATTAAACTGAACCCCCAAGATGCCAGACTCTGCATACAGTGCAACACCACAGAAACAGAAAATGTCCTCTAGTACTGTTAAAATATAAAGACAGCAGATGTAAATTTAAAAAAACTAACAAATACCAATCACCACGTAACAAATTAACAAATAGAAATAAAACAAATATAGAAAATAAAATAATACCATTTTATTGGACTAATACATTTAGTTTTCAGAGGCCAAAACATCCTTCCTCAGGTCAATACAGTATAGTGCTGTTACAGTATCCTATTCTGATCTGAGGAAGGGGGTTTTGTTCTCCGAAAGTTAATCAAAATGGATTAAAATTAGTCCAATAAAAAGATTACCTTATTTACATGTTCTATTATAAACAAAATGTATTAACACAGCTACAATACTACTTTATCCTAAAGCAAAAAAATAAAAATATATATTTTATTTACAATTTGTTGTCTCTGGTTTCTGCTTTCCTCATCATCTTTTCACTGTCTTCCTTCCATCCAGCATCTGTCTTCGTTCTCTCTCTGCCATCCAGGGTCTGCCCTCTCTACTGCCCTCTCTTCCTGCCCCTTCCATCCACTGTCTGCCCTTTCTCTCTGCCCCTTCAATCCACCATTTGCCCTCCCTCTCCCATTCATCCAGGGTCTGCCCTCCCTCTCGCTCCCCCTTCCATCCAGGATCTGTCCCCCCTCTCTCTCTTTGCCCCTTTATTTCAGCCCCGTTCCAGCCCCCTTATCCCACCTGCCCCTAGTTCTAGCCCCAGCACACATCTCCCACCTTTTCAGCCCCACTATCCCACCAGTCCCCAGTTTCAGCCCCAGCCCTTTTCTCCCACTAGTCCCGAGCTTCAGCCCCAGCCACTTCTCCCTGTCCCCTTTTCAGCCCCCAGTTTCAACTCCAGCCCCTTCTCTCACCAGTCCCAAGCTTCAGCCCCAGCCACTTATCCCTGTTTCCTTTTCAGCCCCTTTATCCTACCTACCCCCCCATTTCAGCTACAGACACATTCTCCCACCTGCTCCAGGCATGCCCCATTTTCCCACCAGACCCAGGCATGGCCCCCATTTTCCCTCCTGGCCCCTTCTCAGACCCCAGTTCCAGCCCCCTTCTCCCATCTGAGCATCCCCCCCCTGACCCTAACTACCTACCAGCTCCGTAAGCATAGGATAGTCCTCTTCTGCCACCACCCTGCCTTTAAAAAAAAATCTGTGAAGCGGCATCACAGACAGCGCCTCGCGTCTGCCCTGCTTGTAAAAGAAGCAAATCACCTCGTCGTTGGACCTTCCCTCACTGTGTCCCTCCCTCACGGATATAGGAAGTTACCTCAGATAAGGGCAGGACACAGTGAGGGAAGGCCCGACGACAATGAGGTGATTTGCTTCTTTTACATGCAGGGCAGATGCAAGGCGCTGCCTCCGACGCCGCTTTATAGAATATTTTTAAAGGCAGGGTGGTGGCAGGAGAAGAGGGCTATTGTCTGTCGACGGAGCTGGTAGGCAGGTGGGGACTGCAGCGCCAGCGGCCTTTTGGGTGGGAGCAGCGGGAGCGGAGCACCCCCCACCTGCTGACACCTGGGGCGGAGTGCCCCCACCGCCCCTCCCTTGGTACGCCACTGGGTATCACTAGATTAGAACATGTTCTGACTGCGAACAGGTCGATGTTGAACCTTGGGGCCCTAGGGGTTGGTATTGATTCTGGTAATATCTTTGCTCATAACCAGTTAGCTCATTATATTCGTGAGCTAGGGGGCAAGGCATTGGGAGCTAGACACGGCAAACGAGTGAGGGATTTCTTTGGTATGTTCATGGGAGACCGTCTTTCGGTCTCCGGATTATATAAGGCGCTTACGAGAATAGCTCCTTGCAAGAATAAAGAGAACAGGCGTCGGTGGGCTCTAGATTTAGGGAGGCCGGATCTTGTTTTAGATTTTGATCAGCTATCGGCCGAAGTGCTCACATTGTTGGTAAATGCGGACATAACATGAATGCCAATTTCGTATTTTGCATAAAGCGTATATGGCAAAAGTTCAAATTTTTAATATGGGAGGGGTGGCGGACCCCCTGTGCTTGAAATGTGGCAGTCAGATGGGTTCATTCTTTCACTTCCTATGGGAGTGTCCGAGGATAGAGATCTTCTGGTCTAGACTGATGGGTTTTTGGAGGCACTGGGATGAAAATCTCCTATATCTCGTTGGGAATAATTTTAGATAAATATAAATTATTTGCGGTAGGCAATAAGGGTCTCAACTATTGATACGCAAGGCCTGTATTTTGGGCAAGCGTCTCATTCTTGGGGCGTGGAAGAGTGCAGCACCGCCAGAATTTTGGCATTGGCGCAATAAACCACATGAACTTTTGTTATTGGAGTGTAGGATGGTGGAGATATCCCCCCGAAGGAGAGAGAGTTTTTTTTTTTTGTCAATTTGGGGCCCGTACATACAATCTTTGTCCCCAAGGGCACGTAGTTTTGTGCTCAATTCTTTGTAAAGGTGCAGTTATCCCTGGATGTTGGGGGGGATAGGGTTGATTGGATGTGGGTTTTAGTAAGACGTCTTGTTTTGTGATGTCAGCTTTGGGGTTAAGGTTAGTGGGTTTGGTACATAAGGAGGGATAGGGGAAGTTTTAAATAAAGCTTGTGAAAAGCTTGATGGCAGGAATTTTTGGTGGGTTTTTATTGTGTACAGTTATAGTTGTGAACATTTGTAAACCTGGATAAGTTTGCATATATGTGTTTGAGAGTGGTCATTCATAAAAAACTTTTGAAACATAAATTCTATACCAAAGGGACTTTTAGATTCACAAGCTGGATATAGCACGATATTTCGATGGGATTGCTCTTCCCTCTTTCTTCCCGTACAGCAGACAAAATTAGGGAACACTACTGAGGTGTTCAAATTATTAAAGATTTACTGGGTGATAAAAGTCCTAGGTATGGAATGGGGGAGCTCTACATTAAGGGGATAGTATCTTGTTTACGTGGAATTTCAGTTGTATCTATTGCAATTTTCATCAATCAAGACCATTGAATTACAAGCTAAAACCTTGCGGGTGGGGTGGGGTCTGGGGATGTGCAGGGTGGGGAGAACAAATTGTTAAAACACGATTATCTTATTTTATTAAGTTTATTCAGATTGTGGTGTCAAATTTTTTTTTTTGCATATTGTGCCTATTGACTGTTTAATTCTGTTGAATCATGAATAAAATTGTTGAAACATAACATATAGCACTAACTCCCTCCAGTTTAATCCACTCTGTCATGATGATGTAATTTCTACCCTTATATGCGCATTATATGAGGTCTTTTCATTTAGTGCAACAAACTCTAACTCTCCTATCTTAATTTTTCAGGATTTGTATACAGACATTTCAAAGTGTGTTTTTTGTCTATACTGTATTTACAACTTGCTTAGTAGTTGTCAGGGATAGTTAGCAATCTTCACTCTCCATCTGCTCTTCCCTTGAAGGCATCTGGCCTACTTCTGCCTGCGGGGGAACAGTTTTAGTATGGTTTTCCTTCTTGTTGGAAGGTTGTCTCCATTTTTCCCCAGGGAGAGTTGCAGTGGTTTAGTATGGGGGGTTGGGTCTCTGGGGGGTTCTGTGTTTTCTGCTGTATTATTTGACATCTATTTGTCGTCTTTATGTGATATTTTGTGACAGAGTATTGTTTGTCAGTCTTATGGTTCTCATCAGTCACAGATAGTTGAGCATTTTAGTGAGATCTCAGCACAGTGTGGTCAGAATGGCCTAAAAGACTGAGATGATGGTGGTACTTACTGATCAGCTGCATTTTTGTCTTTACCCTCCTTTCTTGAACCTATTCCAATTCAGCATCAAATCTGTTATCTAGGTATAGTACTTGACTCTGCTGATATTTCACCCACAGGTTTTTGTAATGTGTTTTTTGTTTTTTTAACTTTATTTGCTGTCTTTGAACACTGTGGGGCCCTTTTACTAAGCCGCGGTAAAACGTGGCCTGTGGTAGTGTAGGCACGTGTTTTGGGCATGTGCTGGGCCAGTTTTTACTGTGTCTGCAAAAAAGGGCTTTTATTTACTGGGACGGGAAAAGGGCCTGCAGTAAAAAATAAAACCAGTGCTCATCTTAAAACTGGCCTGAGCCCTTAACGCCACCCATTGATCTAGCAGTAAGGGTTCACGCACTACACACGTGGTGACCATTCGGCGTGCGCCAAGTGCCGATTACCGCCGGAACTGGTGCATAGGTGGAAATAATTCATCCACGCGTTGTGGGCACGCACCAAATCTGAAATTACCGCTGTGGTGGCCTGACAGTAGTCTCATTTGGGCTGCACACGCTTACAATGTAGCACAGCTTAGTAAAAGGGCCCCTGTCTATTTGTCCTGTGCAGAACGCCAACCAGCCAGTATTTCTCATTCTCCAGCAGAGGGTAGACGTGGCAGTCTGTGCAGCCTAACCGGTCTGTTAGGTCCTAAGGAGTGTTTTGGTGCTCTGTGGTTGTTTTTTCTTTGGGGGCTTTTCTTCTTGAGTTTTTAGCCTGGAAAAAAAAACAACCCTGTGCCTGGTTCCTTGTAGTGCTTCTGGGGTTCTGGAGTTTAGGTCCGGTGGGGCCCTGTTTCCCCTTGGGGTGTTAAACCCAGGTGGCCAGGTCCCTCCCCGTTCTGTGCTCTCTGGAGTGGACAGCTTTGTGCCTGAGTTGCCGTGTCTGGGCGGGAGCCTTGAGTGCCTTGCTCAGCCTTCAGCAGCGGGGCTCAAGTTTAAAAAAAAAAAGAGAGAGTAAACAGCACCAGCCGGTACGTTTTGGCTTTGTGGTGAGCCGCAGTTGTCCTTGGCAACACCGCCCCAATTTGACCACTGAGCATAGTGCGGCAGGAACAGCTTAAACGGAGGCTGCCCTGCAGACGGGGTCGCCGGTGGCGGCTCCATATTCAGCGGAAACCTCCGTCATTTCGAATTCTTCCCACACTGCAGGGCCGCTTCAGTTGTTGCAGGAAGCAGGGCCGCTGAGAAGGGGGGCAGGGGGGACTAAATTCCCCGGGCCTGGGCCTCCAAGGGGGGCTCGGCACCGCAATCCCACCCGCCCGCCCTCGGCTCTGTCGTCGACCCTCTGCCACCGGGCCGGCCCCCTGCATTGAAATCACAGTGCCTCCCACCTCCGTGTGAAAGCACTGCAGGCAGCAGTAGATTGCCTCCCTTCGGGCCTCCTTCCCTCCCTGTGGTACTGCCCTCATCTGACTTAACTTCCGCGAAGGCAGGACACAGGGAGGGAAGGAGGCCCGAAGGGAGGCGATCTGCTGCTACCTGCAGTGCTTTCACACGGAGGTGAGAGGCGCTGTGGTTTCAATGCAGGGGGCACAGCCCGGTGGTGGACAGAGGGGGGCGGTGTCCTCGGGGGGGAAGTGGCAGCAGCGGCGACCTCGGAGGGCGGCAGCCTCAGGGGGGGGAGTGGCGGTGGCGGCCTTGCCCTGGCCCAGGTCCAGTCTCTCGGCGGCCCTGGCAGGAAGATATTCGGTCTGGTCCTTTTTTGGCTGTTGAAAGCTCAGGAGGGATGGAGGAGGAAGATTCCCTGGATTCTTAGTCTTTCCTTAAGTGTAATTTTGATTTATTGACTCTAGTGCTGCAAGCGTCCGTTTGTGCGTGGCTAGTGGCTTGCGCTTGCTTTCGCTGGGCAGATTCGGTCTTGGACAGGGCTGGTTTAGTGCAGCAGTTGGTCAAGTTGGAGATGGGCACCTTTCCTGGCTGATGGCCTTTATGATTTGCTACGTGCATCAGCAAAGAATATTATTATTATTAGCATTTGTTTAGCGCTACCAGACGCACGCAGCGCTGAACACCTGACACAGAGAGACAGTCCCTGCTGAATAGAGCTTACAATCTAAAAAATACAGACAGACAAGGGCGAGGGAAGTACTGGGTGAGAAGGAACAAGGAGAGGGGAATTGAGTAGTGGCTAGGAGCCAAAATCAGTGGTGAAAAAGTGAGTTTTCAGCATAGATTTGAAAACAGGTAGAGATGGAGCTAGGCGTACAGGCTCAGGAAGTCCATTCCAGGCATAAGGTGCCACGAGGAAAAAGGAATGAAGCCTGGAGTTAGCAGTGGAGAAGAAGGGGGACGACAAGAGAGATTTGTCCAGTGAGCGGAGTTCACGGGGAGGAATGTAGGAAGAGATGAGAGAGGAGAGGTAATGGGGGGCTGCAGAATGGATTCATTTAAAGGTCAGTATGAGAAGTTTGAACTGTTTGTGGAAGCAGACAGGGAGCCAGTGAAGTGACTTGAGGAGTGAGCTAGTGTGGGTATAATGATTTTGGCGGAAAATAAGTCGTGCTGCAGAATTTTGGACAGACTGGAGAGGAGAGAGATGGCTGAGTGGAAGACTAGTGAGAAGCAAATTGCAATAATCCAAGCGAGAGGTGACAAGGGTTTGGATAAGGGTTCTGGTAGCGTATTCAGAGAGGAAGGGGCGACTTTTGCTAATATTGTAGATAAAGAAGCGACAGGTTTTGGCCATCTGCTGGATGTTAGCGGAAAAGGAGAGGGAGGAATCAAAGATGACTCCTAGGTTGTGAGCAGATGAGACAGGGAGGATGAGGATGCCATCTACTGAAATAGAGAATGGGGGGAGGGGGGAGGTGGGCTTGGGGGGAAAGTCAATAAGCTCAGTTTTGGCCATGTTCAGTTTCAGGTGGCGGTGTGACATCCAGGCAGCTATGTCGGTCAAGCAGGCTGAAACTTTGGCCTGGGTTTCAGCAGTAATGTCAGGTGTGGAGAGGTAGAGCTGAGTGTCGTCGGCATAAAGATGGTACTGGAAACCGTGAGATGTACTGTGGTTGTTAATCATTCACATATTGTTAGAAATGCTATGGAAAAAATTGTTTATTTGCCAAATATTTCAATTTCTGATTACTCATCTCCTCTTGATGCCTCCTCTTGGTGGTCTACTACCACTTCCTGGTTTTCTAATCTTATTCCCTCTGTTCGAGGACTCCTTCTTGGGCTCCTTGGTTTTCTAGCTTTTCTCCTTATTCTCTTTTGCTTTCTACCCTGTTTTCTATCTCTATGTAAGAAATTGTTCTCTACACCTTTTACTACCAAAATTATGTTTAATGACATTTCTGCCCCAAATTATTCTACTTCTCCAATTTTTGCTCCCTCTCCCCACTCCCACGCCCTACCGCCTTTTCCTGCTGAAAAACCTACCATCTCCTAGCTTCTGGTTTTGTCTCCCTTTTCCGTTTAACGGGAGCCAAGAGGGAAGATGTAAAAGGAAGATGTTCTATTTTAGCTGTGCTGTACTGCTTCCCATCCCCCTCTGTCTTTTTTGTATCTGGCTGTTGATCTCTGTGGATAGCCACAGACAGGAATGCAGACTTCCTAGCTCATTACAAGCTGTGATAAGCTTTTGTTACCATGGCAGCCCAGTATCTGGAATACACACATCTTTCTTCAAGTTACACGAGATGGTCAAGACAAATGTACCAATAAGGTGTTGGCAGGACACCTATGCAACCTTCGATTGGTGTAGGAGAGGGGAGAGGTGACAACATCACTTTTACTATAAGAATACTTGCAGACAAAGAAATCTTCAGAATCAGCCATTTTTGCAAGAGAGTTTTCTCTGTCCTAATTCAGGGCATCATTGCTAATTGGCTATTCTCCAGGAAATATATTTTCCTTTCTTTATTTCAGCTTGCTCCAGGTAAGAACTATTTCTTTATAACAGAGAACTATCCTCTCTTTTCTTTATATTTTATTTCACTTCAGGATCCCTGATATTTCCCGCTACTGTCTCTCCATGCTCTCAGAAAACATGCTCTGATTTCTCTCTCATTTTCTTTCTTCTCCTTAGAACTGTTCTTTATCAAATTAGTCCGATTGCCTATTATTATTATTACCTGAGCTATTGATATTAGATTCTGTAAATGTGATATTATTTTTCCAAGACTTTCAAACTGATATTTGAAGCTGTGCTGGTGAGTAAGAATAAAAACAACTTCTAACTCTCTGATTCCTTTAAACTTCTTGTATGATATTTTTCTTTATTTTGGTAAAAGGTGAATAGCATATAAATACAGCCTAGTACACTACCCCACCCAGGTACCCTCCCAACACAAATTAGGCAATAATTTGGAGTCGTTATTCGATAAGAGGGCAGATCAAAGGGATAATGCAATCAACACGTTAAGCACCAAACTTCTTCCCCTAGGGGACAGAGAGGACAGATAAGGGTCCCGGACCCAGAGCTTCAAAAAACGGGTTTTACGTTTGTGAGAACCTTTCACCTCCCTCAATTTAAAATTGCCCATTTAATGCCTAGTTTCAGCCATTCTGAGGGAGTTGCAGTGGACACCTGTAAAATATCACACACTACTTAAACGTCTTTCTTCTAGAAACCTTTGTTCTTCTTAGCAGTGCTGTGGTATAAAACTTCTATGAGACAGTGTGTGTTTTCAGTATGATGTATACAACTGGAACAATTTACCCTTGAAGTTGTGGTGTGTGTAGCATTATTTGATGTTTTGAAAAAAGATAAAGGCGTTACTGCTTTCTTCTACTTTCCCATTTTATTTTGAATGATTTTCTGTTATTGTTTCTTTTTATGTGAACTATTACATATGTTTGCTGTAAACCATCTAGAATTATGTTGATAGGTGTATATTTAAAAAATAAAATGAAATGAAAAAATAATGAAAATCTGACATAGGGTGTCCTGTTTGCTGTTCTAGGCATTGGTCACTTTCAAGGATGTTGCTGCTTATTTCTTGGAAGTGGACTGGAACCTTCTGGGAGAATGGCAGAAGGAGTTGTACAAGAAGGTCATCAAGGAGATTCATGACATCCTCATCTCACGAGGTAAATATGTTTCTCTATAATCTACCACACAAGCGCATTATGGAATCAGTGGTGTAAAAATCACAGGAACTAGATACCATGGGCACCTGAAATTTAGATCCTGGCTTCTGATACCATCCCATATGCAATAGGAGCCTGTGAAAGACTCCACTTCTACAGGATCTGCAAAAGATGCTGCTCTCTGTTGTAAGATAAAATGTACAACTTAAACTAGAGGCTTCACACAACACCAGCAGGAGTCTCTGTCCCATTCCTATACAAAATATTTTGGCACAGAAGACCAGAGAGAGATTTCCTGTGAGACTTCTGCATAAGGTCATGACATATCAGCTGCACACGTCAACTATACTGTACAACGTATAACCTCTCCATATGGTAACCAGAAGATTTGCAGCTGCAATGCCTCCACCTAGGAGGGAAATGAAGAGAAATCTCTATACCAGAAAACCTCTATGATATAATCTTAATCAAGTGTCGGACCACTGCTGCCTCTTCTCTCCAAGCTTTGTCAGTCAAATACACACGTCGCAAGATATCTATACATAGACCTCCATGCACAAATCACGCACTGCTCCATCAAAACTTGAAGCAGAGGGAACCTCCCGAGGGATTATACAAATACAATTTAAATGTAATTTTCCTACTTTTATCAACAGGTTATTCAATTGTTAATCCTGATGTTATATTCAAGATTAAAAAGGAAGATGAGAAATATTTCACTGAACAATTTGAGTGGGAGGGAAAAAAAAAATCCAAATGACTTCAACAGTAAGTAAATGTTTTGGATTTAATGGGCTTTGCATTTTTAGATCACAGGAGGTGGGTCAATAACATCAAACATTTGGACACTTAAAATCAGTTTCCTAATTTAGTGTTATCCGAAACCTTGTGAATCCTTGTGAATGTGTTTTCTCATCACAGACCTTCCAGTTGTAACATCTGTGTTCTCACTGAGTATTAAGCAAGAGGAAGATCTCCCCTTCATGGAAAATCCTGAATCAGAGATGTCTGAACAGACCCTGCCTTCTATAACAGGTAAGTATAGAATTCCTCCTGCACATCTTTACTAAAGTCAGCTAGAATCATTCAGGAATTCAGCGCTGGTGAGATAAAGGGGAAATGGAAATGGGACTTGATATACCGCCTTTCTGAGGTTTTTGCAACAACATTCAAAGCGATTTACATATATACAGGTACTTATTTTGTACCTGGGGCAATGGAGGGTTAAGTGACTTGCCCAGAGTCACAAGGAGCTGCAGTGGGAATTGAACTCAGTTCCCCAGGATCAAAGTCCACTGCACTTAACCACTAGGCTACTCCTCCAAAAGGTTGTCATCTCCTCTTCTCCTCCTGTTTCCCTACTTTGAACAGATTAAACTGTCTGTGGAGATGGAGGAGGTACGGATAGAGGTGGGTATGCTAGCGGTGGGATCTAGTCTGCAAAACCCCATCATCCTAGAGTGTCTTGGGGTTATGAAATCTGTACTGTTGAAGGGGCTGCTGGAGGTGGAGAGGCTTCAGCACAGTTGTGAAGGGACATGACTGATGAACATGGTTCAGTTTGACATAGTCATGGACATTTTGTAATGCAAATCACAGTATATAATGCAGTTTATTGTAATGATGCCATTCCCAATTTCAAAATGGAGGCCACAACTTCATACAGGTTGCCACGGGAAGTCACAACTGCCATTTCTAACTTTATGTTTATTAATTTTCTAGCAAAATAACTGACAGCATCTCTTAACAGAAAAAAATTAAGAACAAGTGTACATTTTGTTGCATAGCAAACTGTCACCCCCAATAATGAAAAACTAAAAGTCAGACCCTCTGCATCCCTTATCTCTCCCCTTCCCCTCACTCCCCTCCCCAAAACTCAGATTGTCCTTCCAACTGGAGGAATCGCCCCACATTTCTTGATATTTGCATTTATTAGATTTTAAGGTAGTCAATCTATATCGTTTGCATATAATATACAGCCTGTTTTGGCATGGCCCGTGTATGCCAATGTGAGGCAATCAGCAGTTGAGCTGCTGTAAAAATAGCATTAATTTATCCATAGCTCCTGTTATCCCTTCCACTCTCCCACTTAGTAGGGCATTTTCCATAGTACACGCTATACGAGTCTCGAGTAGCTGTTGCCCATATGCAGATACCTCCTTCCATAATTTCTGGACCCTAAGACATTCCCTCCAGATGTGAGTATATATTCCCCTCCGGCTTCACCCTCTCCAACATAAACCATCCCCTTTCCTCATAATGGCTTGCAGTCTAGATGGAGAGTAATGCCATCTCACCAGTACATTAAGACCATTCTAAATAATGTGAGGTGCATGTGACAATTTATGAGATTGCATTGAGACATTTTCCCATTCCTCGTCAGAAAACTCTCTAGATCCCTCTCCCATGCCCCACTGTAGGTAGCCTTCCATTTATCTAAGGTGTTGAGGAGCCCATAAACAAAAGATATATAACCCCTACCAACTTGTCCACCCACTAAAGTTTCAAAAGGTGACTTAAGGCCTCCACCCCCTGCTATTAGTTGTTCTACCTGAATGAAACATTTATCTTGAAGATAAGGGAATAACGTCTCTAGCTGCTAGTTGATATGACCATGACTTCAGTGCACACTCTCTTCCTAATGCTGTCCCTTCCCAACCTGCTTCTTAGCCCCAAAACACTCCACACTGCTGTAACACTTTACCCTCCCCCGTCCCTCTCCACCTCATCTCTCCTATCCCCGTCCTTCTTCCTAGCTCTCAACCGCCAACATTTCCTTCCGGCCATTGACCCTTCCCCTTTCTTTTTAAGCACATCCCGACTTCGTCGCCTTCGTCACCCAGCCTCCCCTACCCTCCTCCGCACTCTCTTACTCCTCCTCCTCCTCCTATCCGCTGGTGATGTCAATCCCAATCCAGGTCCCCCTCACTTTTCCTCACCCTATCCTTGCAGACCATTCCAAAATCTTTCTAATCTTATCTCCATTCCCCTCCTCTCCCCCTCTTCCCTTCCCTTCTCATGTGCCTTCTGGAATACCCGCTCTGTCTGCAACAAACTGTCATTTACCCACAAGCTCTTCATCTCCCGCTCCCTCCATCTGCTCGCCCTAACTGAAACCTGGCTCTCCCCTGACGACTCTGCCTCAGTCGCTGCCCTATGCCACGGAGGTCATCTCTTCTCCCACACTCCTCGCTCAGCTGGCCGTGGTGGTGGCGTCGGATTCCTACTTTCACCCTCCTGCAAATTTCAACCTCTTCTCCCGCCTCAATCTCACTGCTTTTCCTCCTTTGAAGTCCACTCCATCCGCCTATTCGCTCCTCTACCTCTCTGAGTAGCTGTCATCTGTCGACCCCCCGATAAGTCTCTTTCCTCCTTTCTCACTGACTTTGATGCCTGGCTTTCATTCTTCCATGAGCCTTCATCTCCCTCCCTCATTCTTGGTGACTTCAACATTCATGCCGATGACCCCTCTGACTCTTATGCCTCTCAATTTCTTGCTTTAATATCCTCCTACAATCTTCAACTGTGCTCCACTACCTCCATTCACCAGAATGGCCACTGTCTTGATCTTGTCCTCTCATCCAACTGCTTGCCCTCTAGTTTCTGTGCCTCACCTCTTCCCCTCTCTGATCATCATCTTATAACTTTCACTCTTAAGCACCCTCCCCCCCCCCCCCCCCAGTCTCGTCCGATTCTGACCAATACATTTAGAAATTATCAAGCTGTTAACCCTTCTACTCTGTCCTCCAATGTCTCAAATCTCTTTTCCGCCGCTATGTCATCTGAATCTGTCAATGAGGCTGTCTCTTCCTACAATGCTATTCTCTCTTCTGCTTTGATCACCCTTGCGCCTCCTGTGTCCCGTCCTATCAGGCGTGCCAAACCCCAGCTGTGGCTGACCGCTGGCATCCGCTATTTACGTTCCTGTACCCGCGCTGCCGAACGCCTCTGGCTGAAATCCCGTACCCTTGCCGACTTCGTTCATTTCAAATTCATGCTGACCTCCTTCCGATCTGCCCTTTCACTTGCCAAACAGGATTACTACATCCAGCTTTCTCAGCTCTAACCCTTGCCTTCTCTTTGCCACGCTGAACTCCCTCCTCAAAGTGTCTTCGCCCCCTACTCCCCCTTCGCTTTCTCCTCAGACTCTAGCTGAGTACTTTCATGACAAGGTTCAAAAGATTAACCTTGAATTCTCTATCAAACCACCTCCACCCTCCCCTCCCCTAGTCCGTTCCCCCAACCCTCCAACCCCTCCCTCCTTTTCCACCTTCTCTGATGTCACTGATGAGGAAACTGCACATCTTCTTTCCTCGTCCAAACGTACCACCTGCCCCTCTGATCCCATTCCCACTCACCTACTTAACACTATCTCCCCCACTGTCATCCCTTTTATCCGTCATATCCTCAATCTTTCGCTTTCCACTGCGATTGAACCCGATGCCTTCAAACATGCCGTAGTCACACCGCTCCTTAAAAAACCTTCACTGGACCCTACCTGCCCCTCTAGCTATCGGCCCATCTCCCTCCTCCCCTTCCTCTCCAAGATACTTGAACGTGCTGTTCACCGCCGCTGTCTTGACTTCCTTTCATCTTGAGCTATTCTTGACCCTCTCCAATCTGGCTTTCGCTCTCTTCACTCGACTGAAACGGCACTTGCCAAAGTCTTCAATGACCTGTTGCTGGCCAAATCTATAGGTCTCTACTCTATTCTCATCCTCCTCAACCTATCTGCCACTTTTGATACTGTTGATCACACCTTACTCCTTGATACATTATCCTGTTTCCTGGTTCTCTTCCTATCTCTCCCAACGTACTCTTAGCGTATACTCTGGTGGTTCCTCCTCCACATCTATTCCGCTAACAGTCGGTGTACCCTAAGGATCTGTCCTAGGACCTCTCCTCTTCTCCATCTATACCTCTTCCCTTGGTGCCCTGATCTCATCCCATGGCTTTCAATACCACCTTTACGCTGATGATACCCAGATCTACCTCTCCGCACCGGATATCTCAGCTGAAATCCAGACCAAAGTATCGGCCTGCCTGTCTGACATCGCTGCCTGGATGTCTTGCCGCCACCTGAAGCTAAACATGACCAAAACCGAGCTTCTCATCTTTCCCCCTAAACCTGTCTCTCCTCTCCCCCCGTTCTCTATTTCGGTAGATAACACTCTCATCCTCCCTGTCCTGTCTGCGCACAACCTTGGAGTCATCTTTGACTCCGCTCTCTCTTTCTCTGCTCATATTCAGCAGATTGCCAAAACCTGTCGTTTTTTTCTCTATAATATTAACAAAATTCGCCCTTTCCTTTCCGAGGACGCTACCAAAACCCTTACCCATACCCTTATCACCTCTCGCCTAGACTACTGCAACTTCTCGCTGATCTCCCACTCAGCCATCTATCTCCCCTTCAATCTGTCCAAAACTCTGCTGTGCATCTTATATTCCG